>NW_007070635.1:0-1879 GCF_000164805.1 Carlito syrichta | reverse complement strand
CAGGAGCGGCCACTGCACTCCAGTCTGGGCGACAGAGTGAGACTCCAACTCAAAAACAACAACAACAACAACAACAAAATCATATAGGAATAGGTTACTAAAATCCTTAACATGTAATATTTCAGTGTGTTATTTCCTTAGAATAAAGATATTATTGAGTTCCTTTTGGGCCAGGCCGGGCTAGGCTAGTGGGTTTGACCTTCTCTCCCTTTGCACCGTGGACCTCTGCTGCAGCCATCCTCCGCCAGATCCTCGTTCAGACCAAAAAACACCCGAGCTTGATCTCCATCTTTGTATTTATTGGAGCTGGAGGCACTGGAGCCCCGCTGTATCTCATGCATCTGGCGATGTTCAATCCAGATATTAGTTGGGACAGAAAGAATAACCCAGGGCCCTGGAACAAGCTCCGGTCCCAGTGATCCATACAAATTCTACTCAATGAATGTGGATTACAGCAAACTGAAGAAAGAGGGTCCAGACTTCTAAATGCAATGTTTCACTATAAAGCTGCTGAGAATGAAAGTCTTGCAGAAGCCATCAGCAAAGTTTTCCACTTAACCAGGAAATAGTTTTCTAAATGCATGAAATCATTTTGATGTATTGTGTTGGGGATTCCACTGATTAATAAATATCTGAAACCAAGGCCGGGCGTGGTGAGCCATCACGCCTGGCCCATATCATTTTCAAATTCAGGAAACTTAACATTGAGATAATAATTTTACCTAATCAACAGTTCATATTTCAATGTAGTCTGTTGTCCCAAAAATATCCTTTATAGCAATTTTTTCCAGTTAGGTCCAGGATCCCATCCAAGACCACATATTTCATTTAGTTGTCATGTCTCTTGAGTGCCCTTTAACCCGTGCCTCTCTTTGTCATGCTTGACATCGATATTAAGAATACAGGCCAAGCTGGGTGTGGTGGCTCAAGCCTATAAACCCAGCACTGCTGGGCTTGGTGGCTCAGCCTGTAATCCCGTGCGTTTGGGAGGCTGAAGTGAGTGGATTGCCTAGGCCCGCAGGTTCGAGACCCACCTGGGCAACTTGGCGAGACCTCATCTCTACAATAAATCAAAAATTAGCTGGGTGTGGTAGCGTGCGCCTGTATTTCCAGCTCCTTGGAAGGTTGAGGCGGAAGGATCGCCGGAGCCCAGCAGGTCAAGGCTGCGGTGGCCGGGAGCAGCTACTGCACTCCAGTCTGGGCAACAGAGTGAGACTCCAACTCAAAAGCAAAACAAAACAAAAAAAACCCCAGCAGTTTGGGAGGCTGACATGAGAGAATTGCCTGAGCCCATGGGTTCGAGACCAGCCTGGGCAACATGGCAAGACCTTGTCTCTACAATAAATAAAAAAACTAGCTGGGCATGGTGATGCATGCCTGTGGTTCCAGCTACTTGGAAGGCTGAAGTGGATTACCCGAGCCCAGCAGGTCAAAGCTGCAGTGACTGTGAACATGCCACTGCACTCCAGCCTGGGAAACAGAGTGAGAATCTTAATCCAAAAAAATAAATAAATAAAATAAAATGAAGTGATTCATAGATGAATGTGCACAAAATGGAGGTATGTGTGTAAAGTTTTGTTTTTTTTTTTTTGAGTTTGAGTTTGAGTCTCACTCCATTGCCTAGGCTGAAGTGCAGTGATATACTCACGGCCATGGCAGTCTCAACCTGCTTGGCTCAGGTGATCCTTCCACTTCAGCCTTCCAAGTAGCTGGAAGTATAGAGGCACGCCACCACGCCTGGCTAGTTTTTGTGATTTATTGCAGAGATGAGGTCTCACCAAGTTGCCTAGGCTGGTCTCGAACCCCCAGGCTCAGGCAATCTTCTCTCCTCGGCCTCCCAAAGTGCTGAGATTACAGGTTGAGCCACTGTGCCCGGCCA
>NW_007070634.1:0-1126 GCF_000164805.1 Carlito syrichta | reverse complement strand
TCCCCTGGCTGGGTTCTCGGCCTGGGGCGCGGCGGGTCCGCTCCGAGTGCTGGGCTGGTCCCCGTTTCCTCCGCGGGCCCGGTCCTTCGCGGCGCTGGGCCTTCGCCGCAGGTCGTTCTCGGGGTGCCTCTTGGCCTCGCCGCGCAGTCTGTGGGTTTTGTCGTCGGGTGCCCCTTGGCGTCGCCGCGCAGGCTGTGGGGGTTTGTTCTCGGGTGCTCCTTGGCCTCGCCACGCAGGCGGTAGGTTTGCAGGCAGTCTTGGCGCGTGCGGGGAGTGGGCTCTCCGACAAGTTTTTCTTTCTTCGGTTGAAAATAGTTACAAAGTGTTGAGTCGATGCTCTGGACACATTGTATCTCTTGAGCCCGTGGACAGTTGCTAGTGTAAACCTGTGAACCTCTGTCGGAGGTGGGCCATAAGTGCTTAAGCCTTAAGTCCAGATGGGCCCAAAGGTGGTCGATCAGTGGTATGGATGCGCTGAGTGTGTACTCTTGAGTTTGGCAGCTTGCACTACACGCACATCGTTCAAGGCTCGTTCAAGGCTCGGCGCAGGATGTTTTCACCTAATCTTTCCTTTCGTCGTCGCCAGTATCCTGCAGTGTAATAACAGTAGCATGTATTGAGCCTTATTGTATGGCAGCTCAAATCTTAGTTTTTAAGAAAATGTTTATTTGGAAACTTTCAACTTTATGAGTAAGAAGAGTGTAGCAGACTTCCTCATATCCATCGCTGACATCCTAAAATTGTCAGTACATGTCCAAACTAACTTTTAACATGTTTAAGTAATTTAATCCTCACAAAAGCTCAGTGATGGAGATACTGTTTTTTATTCCTTACTTGCTGTGGAAGGAACTAGGCATAGGAACATACCCAGCTAGTAGTATTTGGTCAAGCCAGTCTTCGAACTTCAGCAGTGTGATTATAGAGCCTAAGTTCAGCAATTATGGTAAACTGTTAGGAAGTACATAAGACACTCATTTTTACAAACAAGACACTCAAACCTAGAAGCTGAGACAGTGAAGAGAATCAAAGTTAGAGTCTTCTTGGCCTGTGGTCTCTTCCTGCTTAGAGAGCAGTATGTAAACATACAAAATGCTTGCACCTGATTGAGCACCTTCACCCCCCCCCC
>NW_007070633.1:17081-17647 GCF_000164805.1 Carlito syrichta | reverse complement strand
CAAAGGCGCGGGATTACAGGTTGAGCCACCGAGCCTGGCTAGGTACCTTCTTTCACTCTCCATAGACTTTACAGCACAAATGAGTTGAACATACACATCCTCTGTTATCAAATAGGCCAACCAAGAGATGGCCAGCCCCAGCTGGCTGAACTCAGATGCCTTGGAGCAGAGGACCTGGGAACTAAAAACCTCCACTCTCTCTCTTTGGTCTGAAGTCAATGGAAGGTTAATGTCCGATGGTCAGTTCTAGGTGCCCTCTGCAAGCACTTGGCAGAGCTCTCTGAGTGTGGATCTGAGCCTAGGTATTTAAGTGCAAAGGAAGAAAACAGAACCAGTCCCACACAACAGGCTTCGGTGCCCTCCAATTTTACACCATTTCTGCTCTTCCAGTGGTTCTGAAGTTGGTGTGAGATTGTGCTGTGGCTTCACTTCTGGTCTGCTAGAAATTTGGTTAGATGGTTCTAGGACCTAATCTGTAGTCTCTAGGAGCAGGAGCAGCAAAACCTAGCAGGTGTGTTTCAATTTTTTTTTTTTTTTTTGAGTTGGAGTCTCACTCTGTTGCCCAG
>NW_007070633.1:12470-15882 GCF_000164805.1 Carlito syrichta | reverse complement strand
TTGCCTGAGCCCAGGGGTTCGAGACCAGCCTGGGCAACTTGGTGAGACTTCATCTCTACAGTCAATTACAAAAATTAGCAGGGCGTTGTAGCGTGCATCTATAGTTCCTGCTACTTAGAAGGCTGAGATGGAAGGATTGCGTAAGCCCAGCAGGTCGAGGCTGTGGTGGCCATGAACATGCCACTGCTCTCCAGCCTGGGCAACAGAGTGAGACTCCAACCCCCCCCAAATAAAATAAAATAAAATGCAGAAAGAATAAGTAACTTACCCAAGAGCATGGCTGCAAGTGGTAAAACCCAAATGCAAACTCAGATGTGTCTGATTCCAAGCCCAGCAATGTGACATCTTGGCATTGCCCTTTGTCTGAGTAAGAACAGTCAGGGGACAGAAAGTCCTTGCATCTCACTTTCTCCATGAAAACACTGAAAGGAACACACGGAGCCTTCTTTCAGTGAAAGGCTCCTGGTGTCCACAGGATTATCTCACTCTACTCCCCACTAATGAGATCTTATCTGAGGTGGTGAGAACACTTGTAAAAGCCACAACTTAATAGTAGTACTGGCAAGTTGACAAGCCCAAGTGAGCCTGAAAATGCAAGGAGTTGTTGAGGGCTAATTAGCCTATTAGAAAAAAAGGCAGGGCTGGGAGCTGACTCAAGCTGTCATCCCAGCACTTTGGGAGGCTGAGATAAGAGAACTGCCTGAGCCCACGTGTTCAAGGCCAGCCTGGGCAATTTGGCAAGACTTTATCTCTACAATAAATTTAAAAATTAGCTGTGGTTCCCGCTACCTGGAAGGTTGAGGCAGAAGGGTCGCCTGAGGCTAGCAGGTCGAGGCTGTGGTGGCCGTGAGTGTGCCACTGTCCTCCAGCCTGGGTGACAGAGTGAGATTCTTTTTTTTTTGAGTTGGAGTCTCACTCTGTCACCCAGACTGGAGTGCAGTGGCTGCTCCTGGCCACCACAGCCTCGACCTGCTGGGCTCTGGAGATCCTTCCGCCTCAGCCTTCCAAGTAGCCGGAATTACAGGCATGCGCTACCACGCCCAGCTGATTTTTTTATTTATTGTAGAGATAAATTTATTGTAGAGATAAATTGAGGTCTTACTGCCCAGGCGGGTCTCGAACCCGCGGGCTCAGGCAATCCACTCACCTCAGCCTCCCAAAGGCGCGGGATTGATTACAGGCTGAGCCACTGAGCCCAGCGCAGAAGAGATATTTTTTTAACAAAGCTTTCAACTCTTCCAGTGTGTTGCTGTCCTACAATTTAATAGAGCTGCTCAGTCTGGAGAAAAGTAGCCAAGGGGTCAACATAATCCCAACCAAATGACAACCACTTACCTTTAGCAGATGAGTGGACCTCCCGCCCTGCCCCCTGGACCCTTGGCTGATAAAAACTTGGGTGAGTAAAAACTCATTTGGGTATAAGCTGCAGCATCTGGGACTTAGAGTTCGCTGTGCCAACTGGCAACAGTTTTTGGACAGAGAAATGTTTTTAGGAACCCACTCGCTCATTGCTCTGAAACATAAATTCCGCAGACCACTCTTTCTTCTCTTATCTCCTCAGCCTTGCCTTTTAAGAACTGTTCAGTGTCCATCAACAGTTCATTCTGGTGGAATGATAAGGAGGATTGCTCTTGTTTTCTATGATAAAGCCTCTGTATTCTATGATAAAGTTTTCTGTTTTTATGCTAGGCAAGTAGCCCCAAGCCTGGAAGATTTATTAATTTATGACTCTTGCCAATTTTAGAAGCTTGCAACTTTGAATCGAATCGGAAAAAAGAAAAATCATTGTACACACTCAGCAAGCAAGGGACGAAAACTCAGCTAAGACAAAATATATAGTATGTCCCCTTTGACCAAATTATCCGAGTTGGCAACATCCCGCCTTACAGATCAAGTGCCCATTTAATCACCATGCCTTACAACCACATGGCACTTCAGGGAGTGCTTATGAAGCATGTTCTTGTTTCTTATCTCCTGGCCTGACCCTCCCAGCAGTCCCTGTGGTGGGTATGGCTGGTGTTATCACAGAGCAGGTGTTGGACTATGCGCCCGAGGTATCTGACTCTATCTCTAGCCGCTGCTGTAATTGACATCCTTGGGCAATTTCACTTAAATTCTGAACCTCAGTTTTCTCTTCTGTTCGAAGGAATCAAAACACCCAGAGACAGAGGAAGCTAACAAATCTCCAGCTTTAGGACCAGTCCCTTGCACAGGCTACAAATCTAATTTAAAATCACAGTTTTGTGTCCTTGTCTTTACAGAAGACCCCAAATTACAATTTCAGGACCCATAAAACCTAGATCAGGCCGGGCTTGGTGACTCAGCCTATAATCCCAGCACACTGGGAGGCCGAGGCGAATGGATTGCATGAGTCCGCGGGTTCGAGACCAGCCCAGGCCATTTGGTGAGAACTTGTCTCTACAATAAATAAAAAATTAGCCAGGCTTGGTAGCACATGCCTGTAGTTCTGGCTACTTGGAAAGCTGAGGTGGAAGGATCACTGGAGTCCAGCAGGTTGGGGCTGCAGTGGCCGTGAGTGTGCAGTGGACAGAGTGAGACTCCAACTCAAAAAAAAAAAACCAACCTAGATCAGTCTCCTAATAATACCCACTCAGCCTAATTCCTGGTAGCCAGAACATGACAGGCATCTCTAATGACCTCTGCTCTGCCCAGTGGCCTGCATTGATCACTATTCACCCCCATATGGTAGCGGGACTCTGTCAGCGCCCCCACAAAAATGGCTATGAAGGGCTCACAGCTGCCCCCTTCTCTGGAGATTGACCCTCAGCTGAATGGGAGCCCTCATCTTGGGGTTTACAACACCACCCCCATCCAGGACAGTCAACCAATGCTTGATTGACGGGGAGTATCCCGCTGTAAAAAAGGCTGCATCCCTGCCTGAAGATGAGACCAGCTCCAGGGGGCGAGTCATGCTCTGTAGGGACCAGACCGAAGTTGGACTCCAGCTGAGATCACATTCTCGCCCATCTCCTGCCCCTGTCCTATCCCACTGAAGCACGCTTTTTCTCCTGCAGTGCTGCACCTGAATCCTCACCTGGGCTCGGCTTCCAGGGAACCCGACCTAAGACACAGAATGATAAGAGTGCCTTTTACTTCCTTTGTCAAAGACTGGTTCACTTTCAAACACAGTCAAAAAGCCGTGAGCCTCTAAGACCTTTTCAGTTAATGCTCAGCTAGTGCAGAGATGTGTGTACCTAATCCCGTGATCAGCAATCTGGCCTGAGACCCATCCTAGGCCCCAAAGTCCACAGATTAACAATTATAAATTGGCCAAGCAGGGTGGCTCACACTATAATCCCAGGACTTTAGGAGGCCAAGGCAGGAGGTTTATTTGAGCCCAGGAGTTCAAGACCAGTCTGGGCAACATAGCAAGACTTTGTCTCCACAAAAT
>NW_007070633.1:8663-12345 GCF_000164805.1 Carlito syrichta | reverse complement strand
CACAGCCTGGGCGACAGAGTGAGACTCCAACTAAAAAAAAAAAGAGTCTGAAGGAAGAGCCTGGCACTGGGTCTCACACCTGTTATTCCAGCACTTTGGGAGGCAGAGGCAAGAGGATTGCCTGAGCCCAGGGTTTTGAGACCAGCCTGGGCAACTTGATAAAACCTTGTCTCTACAAAAAGTTTTTTTTTTTAGTTAGCTGGGCATGGTAGTGGCACATGCCTGTGGTTCCAGCTACTTGGAAGGCTGAGGCAGAAGGATTGCCTGAGTCCAGCAGGTCGAGGCTGCAATGGTTGTGACAGAGTGAGACTCTAACTAAAAAAACAAACCAAGAAGCCGGGCTCGGTGCCTCAGCCTGTAATCCCGCGCTTTGGGAGGCTGAGGTGAGTGGATTGCCTGAGCCTGAGGGTTCGAGACCCGCCTGGGCAGCGAGACCTCATCTCTACAATAAATCAAAAAATCAGCCAGGCGTGGTAGCACGCGCCTGTAATTCCAGCTACTCGGAAGGCTGAGGTGGAAGAATCGCCAGAGCCCAGCAGGTCGAGGCTGCAGTGGCCGGGAGCGGCCACTGCACTCCAGTCTGGGGAAGAAGCACGTACTTGGGTAATGAGTATTCCTGCCCTGCCTCATACCTTCTTCCCTTTCTTTTCTGTATTTTTTTCCTTTTTTTGAGTTGGAGTCTCACTCTCTTTCCCGGGCTGGAATACAGTGGCATGCTCAGGGCCACCACAGCCTTAACCTGCTGGGCTCCGGCAATCCTTTTGCCTCAGTCTTCCAAGTAGCTGGAGCTACAGATGTGTGCCACCATGCCCTGGCTAATCTTTTTTAAAAAATTTATTGTAGAGATGAGGTCTCACCAAGTTGTCCAGGCTGGTCTCGAACCCCTGGACTCAGGCAATCCTCTCGCCTCAGCCTCCTAAAGTGCTGGGATTACAGGCTTGAGCCAGCACACCTGGCCACTTTTTTTGACTTTCACAAGGAATGTCTTGTGCTTTTTTTTATGATGAAAAATGACTTCTCTCTTCAGGAAGGTGGTCTTGCCATTATGATGATCCTTTTCATAGTCTTTGCTCGTTGAGAGATGTGGGATGGATATCCATGCCACCCAGGGAGTACTCAAAGGTGATAACTAATACTTGTAAAGTCACACACTGAATCACAGGTGAGACAGGTGTGGGCTCTGAGTCTCTTTACTCCAGAGCTCTGTCTCCCACTAAAATGACAGGCAACTGTGGAAAGCCTGGATTACTCTTCTATTCAGTCAGGTCAAAGAACTGGCTATAAATCTCCTGCATAGAGAAGGTGTCAAGAAAAGAATCCAAAGAGACATGAGGCTACTGACTGTTCTTTTCATGCTAGAATGATTGGTCACAGTGCAGGATTTTACAAAATAGCAACTATATACTACCTCCACCTTAATTCTCCCATATGTTCTTATAACCCTTTTTTTTTTTTTTGAGTCAGGGTCTCACTTTGTCTTCCAAGATGGAGTGCAGTGGCATGACCACAGCTCACCGCAACCTTGGCGCCCTGGGCCCAGGCAATCCTTCTGCCTCAGCCTCATGAGTAACTGGGACTACATGTGCCACCATGCCCAGCTAATTTTTTATTTATTTTATTTATCATTTATTTATTTTTTTTAGTTGGAGTCTGACTCTTGTCGCCCAGGCTGTAGTAAAGTGGCACGCTCATGGCCACTGCAGCCTCAACCTGCTGGGCTCAGGCCATCCTTTCACCTCAGCCTTCCAAGTAGCTGGAACTACAGATACATGTCACCACACCCGGTTAGTTTTTGTGATTTATTGTCGAGATGAGGTCTCACCAAGTTACCCTGGCTGGTCTCAAACCTGCGGACTCAGGCAATCACTCACCTCAGCCTACCAAAGTGCTGGGATTACAGAGTGAGCCACCGAGTCCAGTCCCCACAGACTCTTACCTCAAGGGATCTAGAGATGATGAGTCCACTATCTCACTCCATCACAGATACAGGAAAGGGCTTTGCAGACAGATTTGGAGGACTTAGGTCCAAGCCAGAGACATCATTCAAGGGAGGGAGGGGCAGGTAGGCTTGACAAGTGGAAACAAGTGTGTTCTGGAAGCGAGCTACAAGAGATTGGAAAAGCCTGGTTCAGAGGCTGAGACTCCCAGGACTCGCCCAAGTGAAGATCCAGCATCTGCTGTGGATCTTAGCAGAGCCATGAATTGAATGTCTTTTCTTTTTTTTTTCTTTTTGAGTTGGAGTCTCACCCTGTCACCTAGACTGGATGCAGTGGCCACTCCCGGCCACCGCAGCCTCGACCTGCTGGGTTCCGGCAATCCTTCCGCCTCAGCCTTCCAAGTAGCTGGAAATACAGGCACTCACTACCATGCCCGGCTCATTTTTTTATTTATTGTAGAGATGAGGGCTCACCAAGTTGCCCAGGTGTGTCTCGAACCCGCGGGTTCAGGCAATCCACTCACCTCAGCCTCCCAAAGCGTGGGATTACAGGCTGAGCCACCGAGCCCAGTTTGAATGTCTTTTCATCCAGATCCACGGATTTTCTGAGCCAGCGGCTCCCTGTAGATTCCGTAGCATTGACCTCAGAATGTGAGAAGACTTGAACTTGAGTGAGGGAGCAATGCCACTGTGTGTGGCCTTGGTCAAGTGATTCGATCTCCATTTGCTCATTCCTCATTTGCTCATTTGAGGCTGGTGTAAGATTCAGACAGAGACAGCAAGAAAGAAACGGCTCTTACGTAAACTGTAAAGGAACAAATGTCAATGTAAGATGTGGATAGACAGGGGATAGAGAGGAAAGCCCTTCAAAACAGGAAGAAGTTCAAGATCTATAGGCTCAGCCAGGTGCAGTGGCTCATGCCTGTCATCCCAGCACTTTGGGAGGCAGAGACGAGAGGATTGCCTGAGCTCAGGGGTTCGAAGCCTGCCTGGGCAACATGGTGGGACCTCGTCTCTACAATAATCAAAAAATCAGCTGGGCATGCCTACGGTTCTAGCTCCTTGGAAGGCTGAGGTGGAAGAGATCAGCTGATCCCAGCAGGTTGAGGTTGCGGTGGCATTGAGCTTGCCACTGCACTCCAGCCTGAGAGATAGAGTGAGACTCCCACTCAAAAAAAAAAAGATCTATCAACTTTCTTCTGGTCCTTGTGTTGGTGTGAGTCCAGACTAACCAAGAATGTGCAGCCTTCCCTGCTGCCGAGGGAGCACTGGAAAGAGCCCCATGCCAGTGTTCAATGTCCTGGCAAGAATAGATATGTCTACAGGAGCCTGGTGCTGTAGCCTCCCTATCACAAGCCATCCCATGTGACCCACTGTCTTACTGTCCTCTACCATGACTTTTGGTCCCAATTAACCTTCCAGCTCCGTGTTGGAACCAGGATCCATCCATGAACCCTGATACCATTGGCTGGAGCCCTGTTTGCTCTAATCTCTTCCCCAAGACAGATGGGCCCTTGAATAAAAATGTTGGATACGAATAGGGCACCCACATTCTCCTTAGAAATCCCATTCCGTGCCCTGCCTCCTCAGCCCAGGTTGGACCTCCACTGACCAGACCAGCTTGGATCAGCCTCGGTTGTCCCCTAGCTTAGTGGTATGGACCCAGGTCCTTGGTAAGAGGGTGTCTAGCAGGGCTCGGTGGCTCAGCCTGTAATCCCGCACCTTGGGAGGCTGAGGTGAGTGGAT
>NW_007070633.1:1904-8267 GCF_000164805.1 Carlito syrichta | reverse complement strand
AAAAAAAAAAGAGAGTGGCTGAAGCCATTTGTCCTCAACTCTCTCCCCTCCATCCCTGATTCAACATTGGTTGCAACTAACCCCATCCTCCTCCTCCTCCTTAGATTCCTGTAGTACTGATAATGACAGTTTTAAATATCTTTTTCTAAAAAGTGTCAGCAAAAATGAGATAAAATGTGCAAAGGAAACATTTAAAAATTATGTCCTAAGCCGGGCTCGGTGGCTCAGCCTGTAATCCCGCGCCTTTGGGAGGCTGAGGTGAATGGATTACCTGAGCCCGCGGGCTTGAGACCCGCCTGGGCAGGCGAGACCTCATCTCTACAATAAATCAAAAAATTAGCCGGGCGTGGTAGCGCGCGCCTGTAATTCCGGCTACTTGGAAGGCTGAGGTGGAAGGATCGCCGGAGCCCAGCAGGTCGAGGCTGCGGTGGCCGGGAGCGGCCACTGCACTCCAGTCTGGGTGACAGAGTGAGACTCAAACTCAAAACAAAACAAAAAAATTATGTCCTTTGCCAGGCGCGGTAGCTCACGCCTATTATCCCAGCACTTTGGGAGGCTGAGGTGAGAGGTTTGCCTGAACTCATGGGTTTGAGACCAGCCCGGTCAACTTGGCGAGACCCCATCTCAACAATAAATCAAAAAATGAGCCAGGCATTGTGACACATGCCTATATTTCCAGCTACTTGGAAGGCTAAGGTGGAAGGATCACCACAACCCAGCAGGTCCAGGCTGTGATGGCCATGAACAAGCCACTGCACTCCAGTCTGTGCAGCAGAATGAGACTCTAAATCAAAAAAAAAAAAAAATATTTATGTCCTTCAAAGGAAGAATCAAAGACAACTAAAATATTAGTGAAGATAATATAGGTAGATAAAAATTGAACTGGCTATTTTAAAATTGTAACTTAGTATGTTGCCTCTGAAAAAGAAAAAAACTTTCTATTGAAAAAAACTTAGCTAGCCAGGCTCAGTGGCTCATGCCTGTAATCCCAGCACTTTGGGAGCCAGAGGTGAGAGGATTGCCTGAGCCCAGGGATTCCAGACCAGCCTGGGCAACTTGGCGAGACCTCGACTCTACAGTAAATCAGAGTTAGTGAGGCATGGTAGCATGCGCCTGTGGTTCCAGCTACTTGGAAGGCTGAGGCGGAAGGATCACCTAAGCCCAGCAGGTTAAGGCTGCAATGGCCATGAGTGTGCCACTGCCCTCCAACCTGGGCAACAGAGTGAGACTCCAACTCAAAAATAAATAAATAAATAATTAGAAAGTTTAGCTGACAAAAATGATCAAGTTTGCAGAATCCCAAATACCTATGAAATAAATATACTCTGTATGTTCTGCACAAATTGTTAATGATTTTATAGTGTGTAAATATTATTGATGTACTGAGAACAATGGTTAATGTTATGAGTCAACTTGCAAGAGCCACAGGATACCCAGATATTTGGACAAACATTGAGAGAAGTTTCTAAGAGCTTGTTTTTGGGTAAGAGTATTATTTAAATTGGTAGACAGAGAAGGGGAGATTCCCCTACCTGATACAAGTAAGCCTCATCCAATCAATTAAAAGTCTGAAAAGAACAACAAGCTGACTGTCCCCAAGTAGGAGAGAATTCCTCCTGCATGATGGCTTTCAAACGGGGACATTGGCTTTTTGCCATCTTTGGACTCAAACCAAAAACAGATTTTTCTTGAATCTCAAGCCTGCTACCCTTCAGACTAGACTGCAACATCAACTCTTCTGGGTCTCAGTTCTTCGAACTTGAACTGTAACTACACCGTCAGCTCTCTTGGATCTCTAGCTTACTGAATCACCCTGCAGATCTTAGGACTTGGCAGCCTCCATAATTGTGTGAGCCAGTTTCTTTCTTTCTTTCTTTCTTTCTTTCTTTCTTTCTTTCTTTCTTTCTTTCTTTCTTTCTTTCTTTCTTTCCTTCCTTCTTTCTTTCCTTCTTTCCTTCCTTCTTTCTTTCTTTCTTTCTTTCTTTCTTTCTTTCTTTCTTTCTTTCTTTCTTTCTTTCTTTCTTTCTTCTTGAGTTAGAGTCTCACTCTGTCATTCAGGCTGGAGTGCAGTGGCAGGCTCATGGCCACCACAGCCTCAGCCTCTGGCAATCCTTCCGCCTCAGCCTTCCAAGTAGCCAGAACTACAGGCATGCACCACCATGCCTGACTAATTTTTTAAATTTATTGTAGAGACGAGGTCTTGCCATGTTGCCCAGGCTGGTCTTGATGCCCTGGGCTCAGGCAATCCTCTTGCTTCCACCTCCCAACATGCTGGGATTTCAGGTTTAAGTCATCATGTCTGGCCAGAGCCAACTTCTTATAAATCTCTTTATATACACACACGTGCACACACACACTCACACCCTACCAGTTCTATTTCTCTGAAGAACCTCAACTAATATCCTGGGTCTTCTTCAAATGCCCAAAGCAGTTGTTAAGCTATTGAGCTAAACAGAGTGAGATTGTTTTTGTTGTTCACCAAACACTTAGCAAATATGTGGTGCCAAGACTGATTCCCATTCTACAACGCTGGAGTAGACTGAGAGTAACTGAGTGAGGAAGAGTGCCCTTGACCTCAAAGTACCCTGGCGCGAAGGGAAATAATCTGGAACACCCAATGCCAAATGAAGCTGACTGTTAACCAAGTGGAGTTGGTGAGAAGAAACTTCAAGGTCTTGGATTGGACACTCAAGAAGCCAAACGGAGGCCGGACATGGTGGCTCAGGCTGTAATCCCAGCACTTCGGGAGGCCAAGGTGAGAGGATTGCCTGAGCCCAGGGGTTCAAGACCAGCCTGGGCAACTTGGTGAGACCTCGTCTCTACAATAAATCACAAAAAATACTAACTGGGCATGATGGCATGTTCCTGTAGTCCCAGCTACTTGAAAGGCTAAGGCAGAAGGATCACCTAAGCCCAGCAGGTCGAGACTGTGGTGGCTGTGAACGTGCCACTTCACTCCAACCTGGGTGATAAGAGTGAGACTCCAACTCAAAAAAAAAAAAAAACCAAAAACAACAACATAGAGAAGCCAAACGGAAAGACAGAGGTGGGAATGGAAGCGAGAAACTGTCTGCTTAATAGAGGGATTGGTGCAATTTTTTTTTTTTTGAGTTGGAGTCTCCCTCTGTCACCCAGGATGGAGTTCAGTGGCATGCTCACAGTCACCACAGCCTCAACCTACTGGGCTCAGGCAATCCTTCTGTCTCAGTCTTCCAAGTAGGAACTATAGATGTGCACCATCACACCCAGCTAATTTTTTTATTTATTGTAGAGATGAGGTCTTGCCAAGTTGCCCAGGCTGGTCTCCAACCCCTGGGCTCAGGCAATCTTCTTGCCTCTGCCTCCCAAAGTGCTGGATTACAGATGTGAGCCACCATGCCCAGCCTATCTTCTACTTAACATTCTTCTTTGTCTTCCTTTAGTCCGAGAAACTCCAATCACCATCGACACACAGAATTTGGCTCAGTCCTGTCTCTCTCTCTCTCTCTCTCTCTCTCTCTTTTTTTTTTGAGTTGGAGTCTCACTCTATTGCCCAGGCTAGAGTGCAGCCACCCCAGCATCAACCATCCAGGCTCTAGTGATCTTTCTGCCTCAGTCTTCCAAGCAGCTGGAACCACAGGCATGTACTACCCCACACTCGGCTATTTTTAAATTGATTGTAAAGACGAGGTCTCGCCAAGTTGCCCGGGCTGGTCTCAAACCCACGGGCTCAGACATTCCTCCCAAAGTGCTGGGATTACAGACTTGAGCCACTACACCTGGCCAGTCCTGTCTCGGGATGTGACTTCAGATTTTCTCCTTCAGGTATCTAGTCTGCTAGTGGCTGGATGACCCAGCTTTTCTTTGACCACATACCAGCTTTTCTCCCTCTGGAATAATGCCTGCCCTTCACCTACCTGGGAATCACTTCT
Organism: Carlito syrichta; assembly: GCF_000164805.1. Lineage (NCBI taxonomy): Eukaryota > Metazoa > Chordata > Mammalia > Primates > Tarsiidae > Carlito > Carlito syrichta. Next base: position 4,356 of record NW_007070633.1, on the reverse strand, counting down.
TCATCCTCAAGAGTCCAGCTCTCCCTCCCCACTAACCTGCCTCTCCCTTGGACCATTCCCTCTTTGGGCCATGACGATGACCTCAGCATCCATTCAACAGGTCTATGAATCCCTCCAGGTGGAGATGACCATGTCTTATCATACTCTCTATTTCCAGTGCCCAGCACCATGCATGCCACACAAACAGGTACTTAACCAATGTTTGTTGAGTTAAATTGAAGAGAAATTGGCTGTGTGACTCTGAAGTGATAAGCCATTTTTTCTTCTTGGTTGACTCATAAAAACTGTGAAAAGAAAAACGAAGTCATGTGGACATTTAAAGACAAATTAAAGAATGGCTTCTATGTGAATTTTACACAAATTCTGTCAGTGTACATGGAAGTAAAACCAAATTTGTGTCCTCAGCTTGTAGTCACACTTTCGACCCAGGATGACATTCAGTTGACTTTATTCATTCATGGTTGTCAGAGAAGTGGGTGTTTTGGTTACCCAAATAAAGAACCACCATAAAAGAAAACTTGGTTTCTTGACCTGCTTACTACCTCACAGGACTTTGGGCAAATCACATCACCTCAAATCCATCAGCTTTAAATTGTAGATTATAATATTTTCTTGTTTAAAACACTGGAGCCGGGTGCAGTGGTGCACACCTGTAATCCTAACACTTTGGGAGGCCGAGGCTGGAGGATCATTTGAGCCCAGGAGTTCTAGATCAGTCTGGGCAACATAGTGAGACTTTGTCTCTACTACAACAACAAAAAAAAGTTAGCTGGGTGTGGTGGTAAGCACCTATAGTCCCAGCTACTCAGGAGGCTGAGGTGGGAGGATTGCCTGAGCCCAGGAGGTCAAGGATGTAGTGAACCATGGTCAAGTCATTGCTCTCCAACCTGTGTGACAGAGTGAGACCCTGACTCAAAAATAAAAATGAACACTGGATAGACGATTTTTCTTCTTTAAAAAATTTGCCAGCTGGGCTCGGTGGCTCCGCCTGTAATCCCCCGCCTTTGGGAGGCTGAGATGAGTGAATTGCCTGAGCCCGCGGGTTCGAGATCTTCCTGGGCAGGCGAGACCTCATCTCTACAATAAATCAAAAAATCAGCCGGGCGTGGTAGCACGCGCCTGTAGTTCCAGCTACTTGGAAGGCTGAGGCGGAAGGATCGCCGGAACCCAGCAGGTGGAGGCTGCAGTGGCCGGGAGCGGCCACTGCACTCCAGTCTGGGAGACAGAGTGAGATTCCAACTCAAAAACAAACAAAAAAAATTTGCCCATGGCAAGTCTTTCTGCCATGAATCTTCCTTCTTCCTTTTCTCTTTTCCTCACTAATAAACTTTGCTTGAAAACTTAAAAAACAAAAACAAAAAACAAATAGCCACGTATGGTGGCTCATACCTGTAATCCTAGCATTTTGGGAAGCCAAGGCAAGAAGATTGCTTGAGACTAGGGGTTTGAGACCAGCCTGAGCCACATAGTGAGACTTCACCTCTACAAATAAAAAAATTAGCCAGGTGTGGTGGCATGCACCTGTAGTCCCAGTTACTCGAGAGGCTGAGGCAAAAGGATCTCCTGAGCCCAGGAGGTCGAGGCTGTGGTGAGCTGTGATTATGTTGCTGCACACTCCAGCCTGGGCAACACAGTGAGACTCCAACTCAGAACAAACAGTAGAAAAGCCGTTGAATAAACTGAAGATTAACCTGCCATTGTAAGCTATTATTTGGCATACATGGCCAATTTCCCAAAAGCCAACTTCAAGTATATTTAACACCAAAAAATATTCAGCAAAACCTGCAGCTTACTTTGATGATTCAGAGACAAATAAGTGCTCCAGGCTCCTGATGAAAAGTATCATTTACCATTACACCATACATCTGTGCAGATACCAGCTCACAAGAAATTTCATTTGATGGAATGCTACATAAGTCAACGTTTGTATAACATTGTATTCATTTGGAATATCCCGAGGAATAATCAAATGAGGTCATTGCCAAACCAGCTTTAAGTTTCACAAGTTAAATGGATACTTAGAGCCAAAAGGTCTGTTCAGCTCTGTGGCTTAAGCCCTGTTTGCTGGTCCCAAGTGGGTCTGGAGGGAGGGTGTCAGCGGTCAGTGATTCACACCCAAATCATTGTTTTCAGGCCAGAGAATCACACACTTGGCCCTGTGAGCTTCTTAGGGATGGGGAGTTTGTGCAACCTCGGGGATTAGTCACGTCCAAAGAGAATTTTAGAGGCTTTTATTGACTGCAAATCTGAAAATTCCTGTTTATCACAGTGACATAGAGACTGCATTCGAGGGAAAACATTAGTGCTCCTTCAAACTTTCTGGAAACCAAATATTGTAATGAACATTATTGCGTCATAAAAAAAAAGTGGTCTGGGAGATGAATAAAAGTTATCAACTGAGTCTGATCTAAACTCGCCCACTATTAGGAGACACCTTTTTTTTTTTTTTTTT
>NW_007070633.1:0-1545 GCF_000164805.1 Carlito syrichta | reverse complement strand
CCCAGCAGGTCGAGGCTGCGGTGGCCGGGAGCATGCCACTGCCCTCCAGCCTGGTGACAGAGTGAGACTTCAACTAAAAAATAAATAAATAAAATAAAATCTCTAGATTAGCCAGGCACAGTGGTGTGCACCTCTAATCCCAGCTACTTGGGAGGCCGAGGCTAGAGGATCACTTAAACCCAGAAGTTTGAGACCAGCCTGGGCAACATAGTGAAACCCTGTCTCAAAACAACAAAAACAACAAAATCTCTGAGAAATAAAACCAGTTTGGATAGAGAGAGAAAAGAGAATGAATGAACAACTCAAGCCAAGAAAAGAATTGTAGATGAGATCAAGAAATAAAAAGTCATGGCAGAAGCAAAGCAGAGGCTATGAGAGAGACTTGGAAAGAGAAGTTGACCCCTGTGCACTGTTGAGAGAAGTTCTGTAGATGCTTCCTCATTTTTGAGACAGCACACAAAAAAGCACCGTCACTGACTCAGCAGGTAACAGGTGCGAGAGAGACCCAGAAGATGAGACTAGCAGAAGTGAGGGAGAATGCCTTGATGTTACTGCTAAAAAGGGTGTTCAACCTGCGTTGAGGCCTGGCTTCTCAGTCAAGGTCCATGAAGCTGTACCAGCGGCCTCCCCGGAGCTGGTTACACAGGAACAATCTCAGGCCCACCCTGACCTCTTGAATCAGAATCTGCACTGTATTTATTAATGTATTTGTTTGTTTAAGACAGATTCTTGGCCAGATGTGGTGGCTCAGCCTGCAATCCCAGCTCTTTGGGTGGCCAAAGTGAGAGGACTGCCTGAGCTCAGGGGCTTGAGACCAACCTGGACAATTTGGTGAGTCCTTATCTCTACAATAAACCACAAAAACTAGCTAGGCATGGTGGTGCATGCCTACAGTTCCAGTCACTTGGAAGGCTGATGCGGAAGGATAACCCAAGGCCAGCAGGTCGAGGCTGCAGTGGCCTTGAGTGTGCCACTGCCCTCCAGTCTGGGTGACAAGAGTGAGACTCCAATTTAAAAAAAAAAAGACTAAGTCTCACTCTGTCCCCCAGGCTGGAATGCAATGGCATGATCACCAGGAGACAGCCTCTACCTCCTGGGCACAGGCGATCGATCCTTTCGCCTCAGCCTCCTGAGTAGTTGGGACTACAGGTGTGCACCACCACACTAATTATTTTGATTTTTTTTTATAGAGATGAGGCCTCCCAGTATTGTCCAGGCTGGTCTCAGACTCCTGGGATCAAGTGATCCTCTTGCCTCAGCTTCCCAAAGTGCTGGGATCACAGGCGTGAGCCACAGAACTGGTCAGAATCTTCATTTTATCTTTTATTTTCATTTTTATTTTTTGGAGTTGGAGTCTCACTCTGTCACCCAGGCTGGGGTGCAGTGGCACACTCATGGCCACCACAGCCTCAGCCTGCTGGGTTCAAGTGATCCTTCCACTTCAGCCTTCGAAGTAGCTGGAACTACAGGAGTATGCCACCACGCCTGGCTAATTTTCTGATTTCTTTTTTTTTTTTGAGTTGGAGTCTCACTCTGTTGCCCAGA
>NW_007070632.1:144514-148800 GCF_000164805.1 Carlito syrichta | reverse complement strand
TTCCGCGCGCGAAGGCCCCGGCCGCCGGCCGTCCTCCGGCTTTTCCGCGCCCCAACCCGCTAAGACACCGGGGAGGAGTCGTCTCTAGCCTTTATTAGACAGCTTGGGCTGGCAGGTGCACCCCACGCAGCTACAAGTCTCCCGAGGTCTCGGGCTTTTCTTTCTCGAGATGCTTCTTCTGGGGGCCCTGATGGACAGCAGGAGGGGCGGGAGGCGCGTCGGTCACAAGAGTCGGGCCAGGAACACCGCCCTGGCTCAGCCACCAGGGTCACCCCGGGCCGATCCAGACTCTTCTGGCGAGAATCAGTGCCCCGGGCCGACACTTGGAAGCCCCTCCCCTGCGGATGGGTGCACGGTGGGGGGGAGGGGTCCCCGCCAGCTCCATCTGCTCTGCCTTCCCTGCTTTCGGGCAGGCTGGATGCGGAGCCTAAGCCCCAGAGCACAAGGGGCGGGGGTGGACTCACCATGAAAACCCTCTTCTCTTGAGCTGTCTGGAAGCGGCCATGGCCGAACTTGGAGGTGGTGTCGATGAACTTGAGCTCAATTTTCTCCAGGTCCTGGCGGCTGTGGTGCACCAGGAGGGACTGGGGATCCATGGGAGAGGATAGCATCACGGGCGGGGATCCCTCCCCTCCTGTCACCTCCAGTCCGCCCCAGAAAGGTCTTGCTCACTCAGCTTCTGCCAGACATCTCCCTTTCGGCTCCCGCCACCCTGCTCCCCCTTGGAGTAGGCCGGAGGGCAGGACAGGGCGGCTCAGGCAACCCATGGGGTCCCCGCTCCCCAACCCACTGTGCTGTGCTGACCTTTCTCAGCGTAATGACCCGTTTCTTGGTACCCGCAATGCAACCTTTTAGCATGACGAAGTCATTGTTGACGTCCCCGTAGTGGGGGAAGCCACCCTGCAGAGGAGATAGGTCAGAGGCCAGGCCAGGGACAGGGCTGCTAAGCCAGCGGGCAGCTGGGAGCCGTAGTCGATCACCCCACACAGGGCTGGTATTGGAAGGAGCCCAGGTGTGGGAGCGACACCCTCATGCTCAAGCACTGATGAGGACAGCATCTGAGACACATGTTAAGTCCTTCTCATGCATTATCTCGTTTAACAGTCCACATTTTTGTGCAGGGAAACCGAGGCTCAGAGTCCCTCACTCCAGCCTCCACAGCTGCTACGTCCTGGAGCTGGGATTTGAGCCCAGGTGGCTTGGTTCCCGGGTCACAGTAGGAGCTGCCACACTCCACACCCCCCTGACAGGAGCTGGGGTGTAAGCTGCCCAGGGGAAGCCTGGAGGATACGGGATACACAGGGACTGGGTGCCCTCCATGGCTGCTCGCTGGTGCCCACAGCCAGATGCTGGGTACAGCGGAAGAGAAGGCCGCCAGGCGCCCCCCCCCCCGCTGCCCCCTGGCAGGGCCTGTGCCCCCATCTGTCTAGGGAGGCAGCATCCAGCTGTGGGGCACACATCTCGAGCTGTGGTAGCACTCAGCTGGAGCTGGGGCCTCTCCCCCACACGTGCCAGGCCCCCTCCGCCCAGCCCCTGCCCTCACCAGCGGTGTGATAGACTTGTCGGTCATGTCATAGCTGGTGGATGCGTTGTTCCTGACCACCTTCCCGTCCTTGGTGTGCAGTCCCCGGCCGATACGGTAGATCTGCCCAGAGAAGGCGGCACTTGCAGGGGGCAGCAGTGGGCCTCTGGGACCAGCAACCTCTCCAGGCCCCGCCGCACACGTGCTCAAACGCAGGTGCTGGTGACCCAGGCAGTGTCTGGGTCCTGCACACCCCCTGCTGGGTCTGACCACACAGAGCACCACCTGGGCTGCAGACGCACCTTCTTGTTGAGCTCCGTACGGTGGTGGTAGCCCTTCTGGCCAGCGCGGGCGATGGAGCAGCCCACGCGGGCTGGGTGCCAGGCGCCAATGCAGGCCACCTTCCGCAGCCCCTTGTGGGTCTTCCTTGGCAGCTTCTTGGTGTGCCAGCGGCTCGTGACCCCTGGAAGTGGGCGAGGCTGTGGCTCAAAGGCCGGTCCAGTCACCGCTTCCCCCAGGGAGCCTTCCCTGGAGCCACCATCCCCACAGAGCCCTACCTTTGATGCCCCGGCCCTTGGTGACAGCAATGACATCAATGACCTCACTCTGGTTGAAGACACTGTGCACCAGCACCTGCTTCTCCAGCCGGGCCTGGGCCCAGGCCACCTTCTCAGCCACCGTGCCACCATTCAGCTGGATTTCCATGATGTGGGCTTTCTTCTGCCGGAAGGGCAGCAGCTTCATCTACAGGACATGGCACGGGGGTCAGTTCCCAGAAGGCCACAGCCCCCACCTGCGGACATGGCGTGGCCAGCTGGCGACCCCCAGAGTCCTTCACACACACACAGATGTTCCTGGGACCCAGCTGCGTGCTGTGTGCTGTGCTGGGCACTGTGGATACAGTGTGGAATGAGGTGGACGGGGCCCATGCCTCGAAAGTCAAGTAAACTCTTGAGAGGGCTAAGTGTTCTGATGGGACAGGCAAGGGTATTTCAGATACAGTGGTCAGGCCAAGGAGAGCCTCTCTGAGGATATGACATCTAATGAGAGGAGCCACTGGTCAAAGATCTGAGAGGCTTTGGGGAAGAGGGAGCAGCATATGCAAAGGCCCTGTGGCAGGGAAGGTCTTGGAGAGTTGGTGGGACAGAAAGGAAACCAATGTGGCTGTGCGGTGATAAGCAAGGAGAGTTGGCAGGGGCCAGGCAGACCTTGTGGAGAGGAGCTCGGGCTTTCTTCCAAGTGCAAGGTGTGACATGATCAGAGTTTTATTTGTTTATCACAGTGAAGAATCTCACCCTCATCCCTTGGTCTGCTCCCACCCGGTTATGTTGATTACTTTTAATTCTGTCTTACTATGTAACTATGGATATCGTCTCTTTTTTTTTTAGTTGGGGTCTTGCTCTGTCACCCAGACTGGCACTGTCACAGCTCACTGCAGCCTCAAACTCTGGGCTAAAGAGATCCTCCCCGCTCTGTCTCCTGAGTTGCTGGAACTATAGATGCATGCCACCATGCCCAGCAAATTTTTAAATTTTCTGTAGAGACAGGGTCTTGCTGTGTTGGCCAGGCTGGTCTTGAACGCCTAGCCTCAAACATCCTCCCGCCTTGGCCTCCCAAAGTGCCAAGATTCCAGGCGTGAGCCACCACACCCAGCCTGATTTTTATTTTAAAGCATCTCTGGCTGATGCTGTGAAGCACAGGCTATGGGGGTGTGCAGGTGTTGAAAACAGAGAGACCGTTAGATCACTGCATAGTGCTCAACAAGAATTTATGGAGTACCTACTGCATACCAGAATCTTGGTGGCTGCTGTGGCCCTCACCCCCATGGCCTCTGCCCCGTGGAGCTGGAGTCTGTGGAGGGAGATGGTCAGTAACCAATGACTCACTTGACCATGATGTGCAAGTGTGAGAGCCCCGGGGGAGGCGTGTGCGTTCAGGAGATGCGGGAGGCCCTGGAGAGGAGGAGGCAGAAGGCTCACTGCTGGGGGCCTAGAGAAGCCTTCGCTGTGAACACGATGCCCCAGAGTGTCCTAGAAGGAGCTGGAGGATGCTGGTCCCCGATCGGCCCCCGTCACACCAGACTCGAGCAGGACGGTGAATGCACTCAGTAGGCCAGAGTCCCAAGGGAGGGGCTCGGCCATTGAGGGCTCTGCAGGGCCTGAGCCAGCCGCCCGGCGTGTCTGAGGCCCCCAGCCCCTCAGGATGCACCGACACCAGACAGCCTGCATCCCCGGGGTGGGGCGGCTGGTGTGCCCGGCCGGCCCTCCCTTGGGGCCTGTGCCCAAAGCCCGCGGTCCCTTCAGGCTGACACCACTCAGGGCTCCTGGAAGCCGGGTGGGGGCACGGTCTGGCTGACAGCAGGGCTGGGGCTGACCTGGGTGTGGACGATGACCCGAATGACTTTGCAGTACTTCTTCATGGCCGCGAAGTCTTTCTGGAGCTGCCTCTTGCCTTCAGCGTCGCGCCACCTCTTGCAGGCCTTGGTGAAGGCTTTCTTCTTGCTCTTGTGCCTGAGCCGCACACCGGAGGGCGCTCAGATGTCCCAGCCTGGTGGGCTGCCCAGGCCCCTCCTGTTCGCACCCCGCCTGCAGCCCACCAGGCCAGAGCCCACCTGCTGGAACCTCCCCTGAGGCCCCTAGGTGGTTCCATGGGATTTTTTTCTTTACTTTTCTTTCTTTTTTTTGAGTTGGAGTCTCACTCAGTTGCCCAGACTGGAGTGCAGCGGCCGCTCCCGGTCACCGCAGCCTCAACCTGCTGGGCTCCG
>NW_007070632.1:138911-144474 GCF_000164805.1 Carlito syrichta | reverse complement strand
TCACGCTACCACGCCTGGCTGATTTTTTGATTTATTGTAGAGATGAGGTCTCGCTGCCCAGGCGGGTCTCGAACCCGCGGGCTCAGGCAATCCACTCACCTCAGCCTCCCAAAGGCATGGGATTACAGGCTGAGTCACCGACTCTGGATTTTTTTTTTTTTTTTTGAGTTGGAGCCTCACTCTATAGCCCAGGCTGGAATGCAGTGGCACACTCACCCCACCCCATGGCTACCGGGCTCCAGCAATCCTTCCACCTCAACCTTCCAAGTAGCCAGAACCACAGGCACGCACTACCACACCAGGCTAATTTTGCATTTATTGTAGAGACGAGGTCTCACCAAGTTGCCTGGGCTGGTCTTGAACCTGCGGGCTCAGGCAATCCTCTCGCCTTGGCCTCCCCAGGTGCTGGGATGACAGGCTGAGCCCCCAAGCCCGGCCCCAGTCACCATGCTTGAACATAGACCACCTCTCCCTTTCCAGGCCTCAGCTTCCTCCTCTATAGTGTGGGAAACTTCCTTCCCTCCTGGGGCCCTCGAGTGAGTGCCAGGCATGCAGAAGCTCAGAGAAGGGGTCACTCACTGGCCAGCTCTCCAGTCCGGGAACCTAGAGACCACCCCACCTGCCATATTGCCACGTTGCTCAGACTACTGTTCCCACTTTTCTTTTTTGAGTTGGGGGTCTTTGCCACTTAGGCTGGAGTGTAGGGGCATGATCATGGCTCGTGGTTCATGGCAGCCTCTGCCTCCTGGGCTAAGCCAATCCTTCCTCCTCTGTCTCTCTAAGTAACTGGAACTACAGGCTCATGTCGCCATGCCATCTAATGTTTTAATTTTTTTGTAGAGGCAAGGTCTCACCATGTTGCCCAGGCTAGTCTCAAACTCCTGGGCTCAAGTGACCCTCCCACCTCTACCTCCCTGCTGGGATTACAGGCACGAGCCAGGGTGCCTGGCGGGTCCCATTTCTAAAGCATACAGTGGGTACTGTGGCCAGGCACTGGGCTCAAGAGACATCATTTCTAACCCTCAGTAGGGCTCTGGGAGGTGGGAATTATTATTCTCATTCTACAGATGAAGAAGCCAAGGTTCACAAAGGTTAAAGCCCTGGATGAGGGGCAAGCTGATACTAGAAACAGTGGAAACAAGACCAGCTGGCATTAGCTGATCACCTACTCTGTGCTGTACACGCAACAGGCCTCACTGAACTAATCCTCAAGCAGTCCCCAACGCAGGGACCACTCCCAGCCCCATCTACAGCAGAGGGACTCGAGGGGTCAGCCAGCTTGCCTGTGGTCATACAGCCCACTCTGACTGGGGCATAAGTTGGTCACCTCCCATAGAGGTTCAGGGCTGGGCTGGGCCTCTGTCTTCATGAGGGGAGCTGTCTCCCCAAGCAGGTGGCCCTTTCCTTTCGGGACTCAGTGCCAGGAAATGTTCAAAGCCTGAGAATACCTTCCTTTCTGTGTATAAAATTTTCTCAGTTGATTTCCCTTTTCACCCTGGCTGCTAGGAAGCTCACAGCCAATACTAACATGCCATAAAATTAGCCCTTGAGTTAACACTAAAGATTAGGTTATTTGCTTCTTCTTTTTCCTGATCCCGATTTCTTCTTCAGGCCTCTAGGATTCATCTTTTATGGACGTGCATGCCCCATACACACATATACACGCACACACACAGACACACTTTCCTACCTTCCACAGAGAGTTACAACTCTCTCTCTTCCTGCCCACCTACTCCCATCATCCCAGTGCAGAACTGGGGCTTCAGGCACCCAACCCTTGTGGTCCCAGCAGCCTTGCATGGCCCACCCAGGGTGGCGCTCACCAGTCCTTGTAGAATCGGCGGCGGCACTCATCACTGAGATGTTCGGCAAAGATGGTCTTGAAGCTCCGCAGACCTCGAGGGGTGGCCACATAGCCCACCACGCCCACCACCACCAGCGGCGGTGTCTCCACAATCGTCACCGCCTCCACCTCCTCCCGCTTGGAGATTTCTGGATAAGACCCAGTGACAGGGTCAGGGAGAGAGACCTCCTGAGGCCCATGGGGAAGGCTGCCGCTGAGTGGGAGGCCAGGTGAGCATGCCGTCTACAGCTGAGGCAGCGTTCCCTCGAGGGCCGGCTTGGGTCTCCTTCACTAGAGCCGAATTGAGGATCTGTTTTTGGTTTGGTTTGGTTTTTTGAGTCGGAATCTCACTCCGTCACCCAGACTGGAGTGCAGTGGCCACTCCCGGCCGCCGCAGCCTCGACCTGCTGGGCTCCAGCGATCCTTCCGCCTCAGCCTCCCAAGTAACCGGAACTACAGGCACACGCTACCATCCCTGGCTGATTTTTGACTTATTGTAGAGATGAGGGCTCACCAAGTTGCCTGGGCAGGTCTCGAACCCGTGGGCTCAGGCAATCCACTGGCCTCGGCCTCCCAAAGCGCTGGGATTACAGGCTGAGCCACTAAGCCCAGTTGGATCTGTTATTTTAATCATTGTAAATGGGCTAGGCATGGTGGCTCACGCCTGTAATCCCAGCACTTTGAAAGGCTGAGGGGGGAGGATTGCTTGAACCCAGGAGTTCAAGACCAACCTGGGCAACATAGTGAGACCTTGTCCTTTTATTTTTAAAATGTAAGTAAAAACTGGGCATGGTGGCTCACGCCTGTAATCCCAGCACTTCGGGAGGTGGAGGCAAGAGGATTTCTGAGCTCAGGGGTTCGAGATCAGCCAGAGCAACATGGTGAGACCCCGTCTCTACAATAAATCATAAAATTAGCCAGGCATCATGGCATACGCCTGTGGTTCCAGCTACTTGGAAAGCTGAGGTGGAAGGATCGCCAGAGCCCAGCAGGTCGAGGCTGTGGTGGCCATGAGCATGCCACTGCACTGCAGCCTGGGCGACAGAGTGAGACTGACTTTTTAAAAAGTAAAAATAATAGTTATTATAAATGCATTTTTATAAGTTTCAGCAAGACCTAAGACTAGTCCAAACCCATGATGTTCTGGATGTTATTGCTCAAGCTGACATGAAGCAAAGGAAAACATGATTTAAAAAATGCATCAGGCCAGATGTGGTGGCTCATGCCTGTAATCCCAGCACTTTGGGAGTCTGAGGTGGGAGGATCGCTTGAGCCCAGGAGCTTGAGACCAGTCTAACATAGCAAGACCTCATCTCTACAAAAAATCAAACCGGGCTTGATGGCTCAGCCTGTAATCCCGCGCCTTTGGGAGGCTGAGGTGAGTAGATTGCCTGAGCCCGCAGGTTCGAGACCCGCCTGGGCATCGAGACCTCATCTCTACAATAAGTCAAAAAATCAGTCAGGCATGGTAGCGCGCGCCTGTAGTTCCAGCGACTCGGAAGGCTGAGGCGGAAGGATTGCCGGAGCCCAGCAGGTCGAGGCTGTGGTGGCCGGGAGCGGCCACTGCACTCCAGTCTGGGCGACAGAGTGAGACTCCAACTCAAAAAAACAAAACAAAACAAAATCAAAAATTAACTGGGTATGGTGGCACATGCCTACAGTCACAGCCACTCGGGAGGCTGAGGTAGAAGTATTGCCTGAGTCCAGGAGGTCGCGGCTGCAGTGACCTATGATCATCCCACTGCACTCCAGCCTGGGTGGCAGAGTGAGATCCCAACTCAAAAAATAAAAAAATAAAAAATTAAGTTGTAGCTCCAGTTACTTGGAATACTGAGGTGGAAGGATCGCCTGAGCCCAGCAGGTTGAGGCTGTGGTGATCGTGAGCGTGCCACTGCACTCCAGCCTGGGCGACAAAGCATGAGACTCCAACTCAAAAAAAATGTAAATTAAAAATATATTAGTACTTAATGCCATGGACGTGCTAAAAAGAGAGTGGTAGATTTTATGTTATGCATATTTTACCACAATAAAAAAAAGAAAGAGGCCGGGCTCAGTGGCTCAGCCTGTAATCCCAGCACTTTGGGAGGCCGAGACGAGTGGATTGCCTGAGCCCGTGGGTTCGTGACCCACCCGGGGAACTTGGCGAGACCTCATCTCTACAATAAATAAAAAATTAGCCGAGCGTGGTAGTACATGCCTGTAGTTCCAGCTACTTGGAAGGCTGAGGCGGAAGGATCCCCAGAGCCCAGCAGGTCAAGGCTGCGGTGACCAGGAGCATGCCACTGTACTCCAGCCTGGGCGATGGAGTGAGGCTCTCACTCAAAAAAAAAAAAGAAAAGAAAAGAAAAGAAAAAAAGAAAAGTAAGAGAAGCCAGGCTCAGTGGCTCAGCCTGTAATCCCACGCCTTGGGAGGCCGAGGTGGGTGGATTGCCTGAGCCCGTGGGTTCGAGACCCGCCTGGGCAACTTGGTGAGACTTCATCTCTACAATAAATCAAAAAATTAGCTGGACGTGGTAGCGCGCGCCTGTAGTTCCAGCTACTTGGAAGGCTGAGGCAGAAGGAGCGCTGGAGCCCAGCAGGTCGAGGCTGCGGTGACCGGGAGGCCACTGCACTCCAGTCTGGGTGACAGAGTGAGACTCCGACTCAAAAAAAAAAAAAAAAAAAAGAAAGAAAAAAAAGTAAGAGAAGACTACCTATGAGGAGAGATGAACAAGAGATGGTGCCAGGAGGTTAGGGAGGGGTGGGGAGTGCAGCTACACAGGAGAAACTCGGGATCTTTGTGGGGTTGGAATACTCTGTATCTAAACAGAGGCAGGTGGGTACATGAGTCTCCACGTGTGACAAAATTATATAAAAAAATGCACACATACAAGTGCACACAGAACCAGGACACCTGACAACAGGGCGGCTTGTATCCACATCAGTGTCCTGGAAGTGAGGGACCACTTGGGTTCTACAAGATGTTTCTACAGCCTTGGGAGGCTGAGGTGGGTGGATTGCCTGAACCCGCAGGTTCAAGACCCGCCTGGGCAACTTGGCGAGACCTCATCTCTACAATAAATCAAAAAATGAACAAGGCGTGGTAGCGCGTGCCTGTAGTTCCAGCTCCTTGGAAGGCTGAGGCGGAGGGATCGCTGGAGCCCAGCAGGCCGAGGCTGTGGTGGCCGGGAGCGGCCACTGCACTCCAGTCTGGGCAACAGAGCAAGACTCCAACTAAAAAAAAAAAAAGATGTTTCTACATAAGATCTCTCTGCTCTTCCTTCCTTCCTTCTTTCCTTCTTTCCTTCCTTGTTGGAGTCTCACTCTCACTTCTTTTTTAACAGAGACAGGGTCTCATTATGTTACCCAGACGAGTCTCAAACTCCCAGCCTCAAGTGATCCTCCCACCTTGTCCTCCCAAAGTTCTGGGATGACAGGTGTGAGCCACCACGCCTGGCCTGTATTATTTCTTACGACTACATGTTAATTTACAATTAAAGCAAGAAAAATCGAACTATCGATGTGCAGATATACAAGGGGGGGCCCCAGAAAGCCAAAATCACCTTATGGAGGGCGGCACTCTGGTACTACAGCTTCCCCTGCTAGGGGAGTGTTCTAGGAGCCCTTCAGCATCCATGGACCAGCTAGTGTTCTTGTCAGAGGCTGTGTTCAGCTTCACTGAATTTTTTTTTTTTTTTTGAGTTGGAGTCTCCCTCGGTCACCCAGACTGGAGTGCAGTGG
>NW_007070632.1:127580-138662 GCF_000164805.1 Carlito syrichta | reverse complement strand
ATTCACTCACCTCAGCCTCCCAAGGCGTGGGATTACAGGCTGAGCCACCGAGCCCGGCGATTTTTTTGTTTTGTTTTGTTTTTGAGATTCTTTCAACGTTTGCCCCTTTCATGATGGGTGAACCTGCCCATACCACACTGAGTTTTCAGCAGTTTTTGACCAAAAATGTTTGATCCCCGTACCCCACCCTTCCTATTCACCCGATCTCGCCCTGAGTAATTTTTTTTAATTTGTTTGTTTCCCTGGATGAAAAAAGCCCTCAAAGGGAAATGTTTTGCCAATGTGGAAGAGGTGAAACTAAAAACAGCAGAAGCGGTAGAAGCCATCAAAATGGACAAGCTCAAAAACTGTTTTGAGCCATGGGAAAAGCATCTAGATAAGTATAGTGCATCAGATGGAGAGTACTCTCAGAGTGAAGCTTAAACACGTAAGAATAATATACACAATTTTTTATGAATAAATTCCGAGTTTTTTGGGTTCCCCCTCCTATGTGTATGGATATGTGAAATAACAGTGTATAAAATAGACCAGAAATAGCCAGAGAGTGCAGATGTCCTGGCAGGTGGCTTGGAGCAAGAATTTAGGGTACCCACCTTTGAACCCAAGCTCCTCCAATGACTAAGTAGGTAAGAGGACCAGTTTCTTAACTGCTCTGTGCCTCAATTTCATCTTTTTTTTTTTTAAGTTGGAGTCTCACTCTGTCATCCAGGTTGGAGTGCAGTGGCACGCTTACAGCCACTGCAGCCTCGACCTGCTGGGCTCAGGTGATCCTTCTGCCTCAGTCTTCCAAGTAGCTAGAACTACAGGTACACACCACCACGCCCAGCTAATTTTTTTGATTTATTGTAGAGATGAGGTCTTGTCAAGTTGCCCAGGTTGGTCTTAAGCCCATAGGCTCAGGCAATTTTCTCACCTCACCTCCCAAAGTGCTGGGATTATAGGCGTGAGCCACCGCACCCAGCTGATTTCTTCATTTGTAAACTAGGTTAACTATAGCAACCACGCAGAGGCATTACCAGTGTCCGTGACTCCCATGGGCGGGGCCTCGTCCTTTCTGGGACTCCTGGACCCCAAGAATGAGCTCTGGCTCCTAGTGTCTGGAAGGTTCCACCCTCCCCTCCCCGTGTGTCCCAGCACTGCAACTTACTGAGCCCCGGCCGGTGCACCTCACGCAGGGTGTGGGTCATGCCCGCCTTATAGCCCAGGAAGGCTGTGAGGTGCACCGGCTGGCTGGGGTCGTCCCGCGGCCATGTCTTCACCTTGCCACGGTGCCGGCGGCTCCTCTTGTGGGGCAGGAAGCCCAGGTGTCCGTGCCGAGGGGCAGAAAACTTTCGGTGGGACTGGGGGGGCGAGAAGGAGGGAAGTCAGAGCTGGGGGCTTCCTGGTGGCGGTGGCAGGGTGGTCACAGACCTGGAAGAGAAGGCCAGAGACCCAGACCGGCCCAGGCGGTTCCCACTGCCCCCCATCTGTCTACAGGAAGGGAGGAGAGGGGTCTCTGAGGGGCAGCCTTTTCGGAATAAGGCTTCTTGCCTCAGGGGGCCAAGCCTGGCAGGCCCAGGCAGGGCCCTCAGTCAGCAGGGGGCTCCAGGGCAGGTGACCGCTGCCATCTGTCCACTTGACCCTTCTAGGCCCAGCAGCCCAGCTCTGCCCTCTTGCTGCCCTGTCCAGCCTCCCATTCCTTCACAGGCCCCAGGACAGTCCCTGCTGGGAGGGAGTCCGAAAGCCTCGCTGCCCCCCTCCCCAGGAAGGCTGGGGTGTTCCGGCTCCAGCCCCAGCCCACCGGCCACTACCGCCCTGGCCCCACTGACCATGGTGGCCGATCCCTGAAGGTCAGGAAGGGGCCTCCCCACGAGGCGCCAGAGGTCGACTGGCAGGGCCAGGACTCACAGCAGCCAGCTCCCAGATTTAGCCCCTGGCAGGGGAACTCGGTCATCCTCCGTGGTTGGCATGGTCTCTGGTGCCAGAAGCAGGCGGGGGCAGGGCAGTGTCCAGGGAGGCATCGGATGGGCAGCCTCGGGGACATTCAGAGCCAAGACTGGCACACCTTTCCTCAACAGCCTGAGAATGGGCCAGGACCATTCCAGGACAGGACCACTTAACCTGGTAGGGACCAAGCTACCCCAGAGGCAGGCGTGGGGACTTCTCTCAGGCAGCAATCTAACAGGAAAGTGAGAGCAGTCTGGTCAGCTGATAGTAAGGCAGAGGGTATCCCTGTTCTGAGGGTTGGAGACAGCTGGACAGGCCACAGGGAGGGGCAGGGGAGGGCTGACTCTGTGCCCTGAGGATCACCAGGGCTGAGCTTCAAGATTAAGATTGCTGACTCTTGGAGCGCAGTGGCCCATGCCTGTAAACCCAGCAAAGCAGGAGGATCGCTTGCGCCCAAAAGATTGATGCTGCAGTGAGCCACGATTGCACCACAGCACTCCAGCCTGGGCAGCAGAGTGAGACTTTGTCTCTACAAATTCCCTGATTCTAATAGCCTGTGACCTATGAGTATTGAGCTACTTTTATGAACTTAAAATTTGAATGTAACGGGTTGAAATCTCAATCTCTCTCTCTCTCTCTGGTCTCACTCTGTCACCCAGGCTGGAGTGCTCTGGTGTGATCACAGCTCACGACAGCCTCAACCTCCTGGCTCAGGTGATCCTTCTGCCACAATCTCCCAAGTAGCTGGGACTACAGGTGTGCACCACCACACCCAGCCATGTGGGTCTCAAACTCCCAGGCTCAAGCAATCTTCCTGCCTTGGCCTCCCCAAGTGCTGGGATTAAAGGTGCAAGCCACTGCACCCAGTCAAAATCCTTTATTTTTCAATTCAAAGGTTCTATGACTATAAAGTTCTGTTGCTATAGAATTCTAGAGTTTTACAGGCCTAAAATGTCTCTAAGTTCTGTGAATTTTCACTATTGAGGATTCGAAGCTAAGATGTTAAGATTCCTTGGGTCTGATGGTCTGTTTCTAAGAGTTCATAATTTGAAGAGGTGACATTTTTGTGATTCTACATTCTGTGGGCCCCTGAAGTTAATGGTTCTTGTGTCCCTGGCTCCAACCTGTGGGCAGTAAGTGACCAGCCCCCTCCCTGGATACCAGCCAGGGGCTGTGCCACTTGTGAAATTACAGACGGTACCCAGCAGGGCCCTGGTCAATGGAGCTTCTTTTGGGCACCAGAGTGCTCAGGGCCAAGTTGGAACCATCAAAACCAAGTCAGAGTGCACTTCACCCAGGGTAAGAATTCCTTTACCCTATGGGTCAGGGCCCTGGGGCAAGCCCCCAAGCTCACTGGTATCAGCCCGTCCACTAGGAGACCTGGTAGAAAGTGGAGCCCAGAGAAGCCTGTAGGGGCCGGGCAGTCTTCCTGAAGAAGTAGAGCTTTTGGTGTCTCATGGCATTCGTTGACTTGTTTGTTGTGTGTGCTCTACCAGCCCGTGTTCTCCATAAGAGAATCACTGTTTATTTTATTCCCTGCTGCACTTAGCACGCTGCCTGGCACACAGTAGGAACTGAATGAACTGTTCACTTACTCCTTATGTCTGTTGCAAATTGCCTGTCTCCTCTTATTCTTTCTTTTTTTTAAGTTTTTACAAATGTTTTGTAGAGACAAGGGTCTTACTATGCTGGCCAGGCTGGTCTCAAACTCCTGGGCTCAATTTGTAGCTCACAGATCACAGTTTCGGTGGCCCTTAATTGAGACCAAGGGTCAGGGTTTGTCATTGTCCTACACTGGAAGGAATTAACATTTATTGGGGACTTACTATGTGTTTGGTGCATGATAAGCATTCTCAATTATCACAATGAGGCAGTTTCTTTTGCCCATGCCAACTCTGGCATGTCTCCCTTTCTTTTCTCTCTTCTTTCTCTAATAAACTTTGAAAACTTAAAAAAAAAAACTCCTGGTCTCAAGCACTCCTACCCCAGCCTCCCAAAGTGCTGGGATTACGGGCGTGAGCCTGTCTGCGTCCTCTTAAACGTCAGCAAGGACCTCCGTTCGGTTCACCGCTGGATCCCAAGCGCCTAGACCAGCGCCTTGCACGGTGCAGGCACCTGCCACAAGAACCGACAGGGGAGGCCGCGAGCGCCATGGCGTCGACTCTGCACGCGAGGCCGCCCCGCGGGGAGGCGCGTCGGAGCCCGCACCGGGCACCGAACTACAAGTCCCATCGTGCCCCGCGGCCGTCGGCGCGCAGGCGCAGGCGCAGGCGCAGCCGCCCTGGGCGTCCCTGCTGCTCGCGAACCAGACCTCGGCAGCCGGACGCAGGCGGAGGCCCGGGCGGCGCGTCCTGGAGCCGCGTCTGCAGCCCGCCGCCATGCCGGACAGCTGGGACAAGGACGTGTACCCCGAGCCCCCGCGCCGCACGCCGGAGCCCTCGCCGCGGACCTCGCTGCCCAACCCCATCACCTACCTGACGTGGGCCTTCGACCTCCTCGTGGACCGGCCTGTGACCCTCGTGAGAGGTACGGGGCGCCCACTCCCGGCCCGGCGGCCCCCGACGACCCCCGGGCCCCGTCACCCTCCCCGGACCCGCCAACGCACCCGGGCCACGCTGCTCCCCCACATCTCCCTGACGTCCCCCGGAGACCACCGCTCTCTGGGTTCCTTCGTTCTGGACCCCCCCCCCGCCGCACCCCGGGCCCCCCCTACCTGGAGATCCCCGAGCTCGTCTCCTCCTGTGGCCTCCCACGGCTGGGCCTCACCTCCCGGGACCCCCCTCCGTCTCCCGCCCCCTACCTGAGACGCTCAGCCCCCCGGCTGCACCCGGCGCCTTCTACCCCAGGACCCCTCTCCGCGCTCCGGCCCCCGCCGCCCGGGAACCCCTGCATACACTCCTGGCCCCCTGTCTCCCTCAGATATTTGGGGGGAGCGCGGAGGGAACTATCTGAGTCCTGGGGCTTGTTAGACCCGTCTGTGCAAATGACCAGGTAGTAAGGTATTGGGGTTGTGGCCGAGATGCCGGAATTCCCCATCTCTGGTTCGAACAGAGATCGCTCGATGCAGCTCTTTGGACTGTAGCAAGAGCTCGCTCTGCCCTCAGGCTCTGCCTTGATTCAGTTAATCAGCTCGTTCGGCAACCTAAGAACACTTGGGGTGCACATTTGGTGTCTTTTGGGGGGACTTACCAAATAAAACCCCCAGCGATGGACCCACCTCTTTCTTGCAGCAGTGTCTTAGAAAGGGTTTTGTGCGTCTTTGTCGTTGGGAAGCTAAGGCCCAAGGGTCAGGCAAGTCCTACCTGCTAGTGGCTGCCTGTTGGAGCCTCTGTGCCTTTCCCTGTGCTCTGGGGGCGCTGGATTTGCAGCACTGCCCGAGTCTCATCTGTAAATGGAAGGGCCTGCCCCAGAGAGTTGACTGGGGACAAGTCAGAGGTGCACGTGAACACTGAGAATGATGCCTGGCAAGGGGAACCCTTCATCTACACAGACATCATCATTCAAATCTTAGGCCTTGACCAGACTGTGCCAGCCCACAGACCCTCAACCATCCCAACTGTGGCTTCTGCAAATTGATAGGGATCTTGTCTGGGGTTTTGTCTTCAGAGTTCATAGAACAGCAGCACGCCAAGAACAAGTATTACTATTACCACCGGGAGTTCCGCCGCGTGCCAGACATCACCGAGTGCAAGGAGAAGGACATCCTGTGCATATTTGAAGCTGAAATGCAATGGAGAAGGGACTAGTATGTGAACCACATGGTGGTGTGGGGCCCACACGGGGTATCCTGGGGTCCTCATTCCCGGGGGGTTACTGTGGCCTGGCCTCAACCAGCCAGCCTGTGCCTCTGGGGTTGGTCCAGATGTTCCACCTTCATTCTGCTCTCCAGGATTCCTTACAAAGTAGTCCATCTTTTTTTTTTTTCCAGCAAAGTTGACCAGGAAATCGTCAACATTATTCAGGAGAGACTTAAGGCCTGTCAGCAGCGGGAAGGTGAGAGCTACAGGCAGAACTGTGCTAAGGAGCTGGAGCAGTTCACCCAGGTGGCCAAGGCCTACCAGGACCGCTGTAAGTATCCATCCCCAAGGCCTTAATCAGTCTGGGGGTGAGGACTGGGTTCAGTTTGCTTCCATCTCTTTCCCAGATCACGACCTGGGGGCCCATTATTCTGCCAGGAAGTGCCTGGCGAAACAGAAGCAGAGAATGTTGGCAGAGAGAAAAGCTGCGAAAGAGGCTGCTGCTGCCTGAACCGCACACACCTAGTCCCCTCCTGTGACTTTCAGTGTATTCTGAAATAAAGCGATACAGCCTGCCTGGGCTTCTGATGTGTTCTATCCTAATTCCCCATCTTACTGGCCTGGCCCTGCCTCAGCAGGTTCAGTCCACATTTGTGGGACACAAGCAAGACACACAAAGATGGGCTTGGTTCACTTTATTTTTTTTTGTATGAAAACCCTATGTCGTTGCCACTGCTGGAGCCTGGGTCCTCTGCATGGAGACTCTGGTATGGGTCTTGACGAGATGGTCGGTGAATTCCTAGACACAGGCACAACATTATAGCCAGACGCTGCCACCCCACCCCCTGCCTTGCTCAATCCCATTAGCCAGGCAGTACCTGATAAGGAGACTTGGTGAACACTGTCTCTTTCCAGAGGTCAGGGGTCAAGTAACTGTAAGTCTTAGAGATGGCATCAAAGGTGGCCTTGGCTGGAGAACAGTAAACGAGTGTGTTGGTAGTGACTTGAGACACACCCTCCTACCCCAGCATCAGTTGCACTCCTAGGAACAGACAGGCCCTTTTGGGCAGCTCTGCACATTGGGAGAGCCTACCTCTCATTGAAAATACATAGGCACACACTGAGCTGTTTGATCAAGCGGAGCTGAGAGACTGTGGCTGAACCCTGCGAGAGATCACCTACCGAAGTTACCCAGGGTGGCAGTGCAGCCCCTGGCTGAGGTGTAGCAGTCATCAATGCCAGCCATCATGAGCAGTTTCTTAGGCACGGGGGCCGAGACGATGCCAGTGCCTCTGGGGGCAGGGATAAGGCGCACCAGGACAGAGCCACAGCGGCCAGTCACCTGGAAAGACAGGAATCGGATGAGGACCAGAGGGAGTCTGCTCCATCACAGAACGACACTCACCACCAACTGGCCTACCTTGCAAGGGACAGTGTGGGGCTTGCCAATCTTGTTCCCCCAGTAGCCTCTCCGCACAGGGACAATGGACAGCTTGGCCAGGATGATGGCCCCCCGAATGGCGGTGGCTACTTCTTTGGAGCATTTAACACCTAGACCGACGTGGCCATTGTAGTCCCCGATGGCAACAAACGCCTGTGAACAAACTGTGTTGAGGCAACCCCTGGTCCTATGTGACACCAGTACCCCCCGCCAAGAACTGTTGCACACCTCAAGGAAAGAAGGACCACAGTACAGGCAATCCGAGATCCCGAGGTGGTCTTTTCTCTCTCTCCCCATTACGAAAGTCACACGTGTGAAGCCAAGTGTAACCATGCAGAGCTGAGAGAGTCTCACCCAGCCTCTTGGCACCAACAGCCCAGTCCCACACAAGACAGCCGCGATACCTTGAACCTAGTCCGCTGGCCGGCACGAGTCTGCTTTTGCACAGGCATGATCTTCAGAACTTCATCCTTCAGAGAGGCGCCAAGGAAAAAGTCGATGATCTCAGACTCCTACGAAAGCCAAGGGTTTGTGGTGGGAACGTCAGGTGCGAAACCTCTAGAGACCCCGGCCCCTGGAGGCGAGCCAAGAGCAGCATTCCACCCTCTGGCCTTAGCCCAAGTGACGCCCAAGGGCTCGCGCCCGCCCAGGCCCCATCGCTCGACGCATACCTTGATAGGCAAAGAGAAGAGATAGATCTCCTCCAGTGACTTGATCTTCATGTCCTTGACCAAGCGGCCCAACTTGGTGACAGGCATCCACTGGAGAACAGGTGCCGGTGAAGAAAGCCCTTCCCCGGCGCCGCCCCCGCGTCCAGCCCGGCCCGCCGCTCGGACCTACCTCCTTGTCCTCGGCCTTGCCTCCGCGAGCTCCGCGGCCTCGCCCCCGACCCCGACCCCGGCCGCGACCCCGGCCTCGGAGGCCGGTGCCAAAACCTCCGCGAAAGCCACCGCGGTTTCCCATTCCGGGGCCCCCGGGGCCTCCGGGCCCTCCCGCTGCACCGGCGTCATCCGCCATTTGCTGAAGAAAGCGAAAAGAAGCGATTGGTCAGTGAAGCCCACGTTTTGCGGCCTCCCGCAGGAGTCGGACGGGGTCTCCCGCCAGGAAAGGCGGCCGCGTGAGCCTGGACCCAGCCCGATGTCCGCTGGTTCCCCCCGCCCCGGCCCTGGACCTCTGCGACGGCCACCAACACTCACGTGTCTTTTTGGAGCAAAAGAAAGCGGGGTTGCGAGAGAGGGCTTTTATATCTCGCCAAGCGCCGCGAGATCTCGGCTCCTCCCCGCCCCCGGCGCAAGCGAGTTGAGCGCCCCCGCCTGGGATTGGCTCGCAGTGCCCCACCCCTCGCCACGCTCTGCGTGCGCCTGCGCGATCGCACGGTTGGTTATAAATGCTCACGCCCAGATCCGCACGTCCCTCTCGAGATTTCGGACCTTCGTGCTTGTCGGGATCGCCGAGGTATGTCTGACCGCACCCGCTGCCCGCTGCGTCCCGGTGGAGGTGGTGGTCGGGAATCCGGCGTTGGTTGAAAATCACTCTCGGCTTTGGCCGTGGTCGTGGGTGAGATTCGGCGCCCAGAGCCACCGGGGCCTCAGCTCACCGCCCACTGCCTCGTGTGCGAGGGTGAAACCCAGGCCCCGACAGTCACCGCCACTTCAGCCCCCGTGCGGCCACTCGCGGGGTCTGGCCTCTGATCCCTGACCTCCAAGCCTGTCTTTTCTCCGCAGGACGCTGGTCGCCCCAGCCTGAGGCCGACGCCGCCAGGACCGCTGGGGGAGGGGGACTCGGTTGTGCCCGTGCTTCAAATAAAACTCTGTCCCTAGTTCACTGTGTTTGGTGGTTCTTGCAACCCCGTCCCGCCTGCCTGCCTGGAAGCTGCATCTGCTGATGTGGTGGCGGGAGAACCCTACTGGGATGCCTCTTCCCAGGCCAGCCGAGCTGTTTTGCACACAGGGTGGGACTTGGGAAGCTGGCAGATGACGTGTATAAGGTCTCGCACCCCTTAAGTGGCACAGCAAGGTTGGAAATGCAGGTCTGTCCGTGCCCCAGAGGTAACCTCCATGCTAGCAAGCAAGGTGTCCTGGGCTAGGGTGAGCCAGGTCAGCAGACCACTTGCAAGGATAGGATTCGAGTTCACATCTCGAAGGCTTTCAGTGGCTCCTGGCCCACTAGGCCTAGGTGAAGCCAGCAGCCAATGACTTAGAACCTGTAGGAACACAGGCTAGAGCGCTCTGCCATTTCTTACAGGTCTGCCCAGTGATCAGACACGGCCTGGGAGGCTGGCCCCCTGCTGTGGGGCTGCAGTTTGTACGAAAATCTAGTCTTCACTGCCCTGTTCTGTATCCTGGAGCTACCACTCTGAATATTGGATCCTAAGTGAGGAAACCCAGTGGGTCAATGTCTAGAGCCCCCAAGCTCTTGGAGCTCTGGGCAACTCTTGGAGAGAACAGAGCAGCAATCCTAGTGATACCTTGGCCTTGGGGATAGCTCCCAGAAGCTTGGTTCTAGGATCACCTGTCAGCTACTCTACCCTTCCCCTGTGATCCTTTAGCAAAGGGAGCAAGGGCGAGGCTTCACAGGGGCCCAATGGGCCCTGGAGCTGGGCTGTGATTGGCCTGAGCTCAACAATGCCCCTATGATGTCAGCCCACACCCACAGTGAAATAAGGACCCCCTAAGCCCTAGGGGTCAGTGGAGCTGCCCTCCAGATACAGATCATGGTAAGCCTGAGACCCTCTTGCCTCTGACCCTGAGGTTTGGGTTCAGGGATGGGGGTGTAGGTTACAGGCTCCCATAAGTCACAAGGAAACCCTTCCAGAGGCTCTAGCTAAGTCTAACAAGGCTAAGCTGGCTTCTCCAGTCAGGAATTAGTACTCCTGGGTGGGGGGCGTCTTGAGCCCCACAGCTGCCCTCTCAAAGTGGGTCTGACTCAGGTCCTCTACTTACGGCTCTCATGTGGCCCACTTCCTCACCAGAAGCTTGCTGGGGTCTCACTGGGGGTGGGGCTGCCAGCTCATGGTCCCAGGCGGGCCCTGACACTGGCCTGACCTTTGCAGAGTGGCGGGTATGACCTCAACCTCTTCATCAGTCCTCCCAACTGCAGCTTCCTGTGCTCTGTCTGCCATGGGGTTCTCAAGAAGCCAGTGAGGCTGCCGTGCAGCCACATCTTCTGCAAAAAGTGTATCTTCCGGTGGCTGGCCAGGTGCCACTGGGTACCCAAGTGGCCGGGAGGGCAGGGGCGAGGCTGGGGGGCATTCCTGGGGCCCAGAACAGGGGAAAGTCTGCCAAGTGCTGGCTACAATGGCCGAAAGACTCAGCTGTCAAATCTAGGACACTAAAGTGTGTGGGTTCTCTCACCCCCTGGTGCCTGCAGACCCCGACCCCACCTTGGACCTGAGAGCTCTCTGTAATACATCCTCATGCTTCCTCCAGCTGGTGAAGAGACCACCTGGGTCACCCATTGAAGGCTTGACCAGGGGTCCCTTCCCATTCCCAATGCTCACCCTCACTCGTGCCTTCCAGACAAAAGACCTGTCCATGCTGCAGGGAACAGGTGAAAAGGAAAAAGATTGTCTATGTGAACAAACTCCGGAAAACCATTGGCTGCCTGGAAGTCAAGGTATCCAAGCATCCACTCCCACCACCCTTGGCACCCTCGTGGGGGGTGGGGCAGAGCCAGGAAAGGGGCAAGGAGAATCCCATCTTCAAAGAAAACCAAGTGTTGCCTTGGGGTCATCAGACTTCGCTGAGTTGGAATCACAGCTCTAACACTTGCTGTGTGACTTTGGGCAACTTACCTAACCTTTCTTATCCCCTGGGGCCTCAGCTGTAAACAGGGCTTCTAGAGAATTTTTAGAGGATGAAATGCCTGGTATTCTGGCTATTACTCTCCAGGTTCCTAATTTTATAGATGGGGAAACGATTTTTTTTTTTTTTGAGTCGGAGTTTCACTCTGTCACCCAGGCTGGAGGGCAGTGGCACG
>NW_007070632.1:125145-127293 GCF_000164805.1 Carlito syrichta | reverse complement strand
TCACCTCGGCCTCCCAAAGTGCTGGGATTACAGGCTGAGCCACCAAGCCTGGCCTGATTTTTCTAAAAGAGCCTGGCATACATACCACTCACCAGACCTACCCAGCCATGTACCTCCCGGTTCTCCAAGACTCAGGCCTCACCCCTCTCCTGTAGGACTTCTAGATTCTTCTCACCTCCAAACATTGACCAGCTGTTCTCCTCTCCCGACTCCCTCAATGGACTCAGAAAAGCTAGGGAGGCTCCCAGTTCACTGGTTCCTGGCAAGTGGAAAGCCAGGGTGGGGGGCCCAGCTGGCACTTCCCATCACACGTGCTCTTCCCCCTCCCCCAGTGCAGGAACGCCGAGGCTGGGTGCTCGGTGACATGCCCCCTGGCCCATCTCAGGCGCCACCAGGACTCATGCCCGTTCCAGCTGATGGCCTGCCCCAATGAGAGCTGCACCGCGCGGGTGCCACGTGGAGCTCTGGCGGAGCACCAGCAGTATTGCCAGCAAGGTGCCCAGCAGCAATGCCCCCTGGGCTGCGGGGCAGTCCTGGGCCCGGCGGAGCGTGCTCACCACAACTGCTACCGAGAGCTGCGCCAGGCGTGGAGCGAACGCCAGGAGCGCAGCCGGAAGGTCCTGCTGGGCCTGCTGCAGCGCATGCGCCTGGTGCATCGCGCCACGAGCCTCATCCGACGGCAGCTGGCGCAGCTGGGCAGCTTCCTGGAGGACGACGACGCCCTGCTCGAGGGCGCCCTGCAGGTGGAGGCGGGGGCCACCCCAGAAGGCAGTTCGGGGGGTGAGGCGCTGGGGGCCCAGGGCCAAGGTGCCTTGTAAAGAGAGGTAAATAAACGCGGAGTCCTGGCCTGGCCACCTCGCCGCCTCCGCGCCTGCTGGCCTCACACCCTGTCATGTTTCCTGCCCCTGCTGAGCTCTCCATAGGGAGGAGTACTTGGGCCCTTCTCCCCAGACTCAGAGTTCTCTCCCACCACCAGGACTTTGTATTGGCTGTTCCCTCTACCCGGAAGCGAACCCCCCCCATTTACCTCCTTTTTTCTTTGATTTCATTCACACGTGTCGTTTCCCCACCCCCCGACCCCCGCCCCTAGAGGTTCTCCTTGACCATCCTCTGCAGTCTCCTCCCCAGGTACTTTGTTTTGTTTTTGGGGATTTCTTTTTAGTTGGAATCTCACTCTGTCGCCCAGGCTGGAGTGCAGTGGCACGCTCATGGCCACTGCAGCCTAGATCTGCTGGGTTCAGGTGACCTTCCACCTCAGCCTTCCAAGTAGCTGGAACTACAGGCATGCGCCAACACACCCGGCTAATTTTTTTTAAATTTATGTTAGAGATAAAGTCTTGCCAAGATGCCCAGGCTATTCTCGAACCCGTGGACTCAGGTAATCCTCTTGCCTCCACCTCCCAAAGTCCTGGGATTACAGGCGTGAGCCACCATGCCTGGCCTCCCCAGGTACTTTGCACCAGTCTATTCCGCCGGCTTCACAGCCAGGAGCATAAACGGCTCAAAACCTTGAACTCAGTAAAAGCCAACCCCTCACCAAGGCTCTCAGGGAACCACATCATCTCCGCCCTCCCCATGTGCTCCTTCCCACTCACCCCTGCAGCCACAGCAGCTTGTTGCTCCTCCCAACGCCAGGAACCCCCAGCCCTGGCCTGTACACTGGCTGTTCCTCAGCCTCAGAGGCACCTTCTCAATAACTCTCCTCTCCCCTTCCCTCCATCCCTTGCAGATCCATTTTTTTCCACATCACTAATTAAATATGATCATTCCTTGCCCACTCCCCCACCCCCCACCCCCCCAGAATGTGAGCTACAGAGGGCAGGGGTTTTATTTTCTTCTCAGGTGTCTCCCAAGTGCGTAGAACAGTGCTTTGCACACAGAAGATGCTCAATAAATCTATGAATGATTCTGAGGTGACTCTATTTATTCACACACCTGCATTATCTATGCACCCGACGCAGGGTCAGGTGCACAGGTCTATCTACCCACTGACCGCACCGATCGCAGTTACCCCCAAATCTGAAGGGACCTTTTTCTTTTTGGGGGGGTTGGAGTCTCACTCCATCGCCCAGACTGGAGTGCAGTGGCACACCCCCGGCCACCGCAGCCTCGCCCTGCTGGGCTCCAGCGATCCTTCCGCCTCAGCCT
>NW_007070632.1:113420-124808 GCF_000164805.1 Carlito syrichta | reverse complement strand
TCGAACCCGCGGGCTCAGGCAATGCACTCACCTCAGCCTCCCAAAGACGCGGGATTACAGGCTGAGCCACCGAGCCCGGCTAATTTTTGATTTATTGTAGAAAGGTCTCGCCATGCTGCCCGGGTGGGTCTCGAACCCGCGGACTTAGGCAATCCACCCGCCTCGGTCTCCCAAAGCGCTGGGATTCCAGGCTGAGCCACCGAGCCCAGCCCTCAAGGACCCTGTTAAGACTGTCGCTAAAGGCCAGCGGAGGCGCAGTGGTTCACGCCTGTGATCTAAGCAAGCACTTTGGGAGGCCGAGGGGGGAGAATCGCCTGAGACCAGGAGCTCGACAACCTGGGCGATACAACGAAACACCCCGTCTCTACAGAAAAAAAAAAAAATAAATGTAAAAACGTCGCCCCGCGGGACACAGATCGCAGCCCGGCTCTCCAGGTCGGAACCGCCCCGCCAGCTTCCGCTTCCCGACTTCCCAGCCGCTGACGTCATAGGAGTCGCGCAGGTGACGCCATCGCGGCGCGCAGAGTCGGGAGCTGGGAGCCGGCGTCGCTCACGCGGTAGCGGCGCGGCCGCTCGGGCGGATTTCGGCCGGGGCGGCGGCGGCGGCAGCATGGCGGAGGACGGGGCGGGAGTGGGCCGCTTCAAGGCCAAGTGAGCCCGAGCCCGGGGAGGGGCCGGGGAGCGGGCGGAGGGCTTGTGCGGACGGGCCGCGGGATCCTGGAGGCTGCCGCGACGAGAGGCAGGAGGGCGGGAGCCGGACCCCGGCCGGGCGCAGCGGCGTCGGCTAAGGCAGGAGCCTGTTTCGGGGCTGGAGTGGGGACGAGAAACCTCGGAGGAGGGGGATGGCGGCGCTTAGCTGAAGTCGGGGCTGGTCCTGGGCGGTGGCGGGAGACGAAGCACCACCTGGGCAGGCGGCCTGGAAGCTTCCGCCGGTTGTCCCTGCTCTCCTGCGAGCAGGGCGTCAGGAGGTGGGCAAGTCCGCAGTGGTCTAGGAGGCCCTGAGGACTGTGCGCCTTCGGTCCCAAACCTTTGCTGAACCGCGAAGTGCTCGCGCCCGGTGGGAGCAGACTTAGCTCCCACCTGGGGAGCGCAGTCTCGTGGGACGAGCCATTTCCATCGGTGACCCGCAAGCACTGGCACAGGGAAGCCCCGGTGCCGACACCTCTGTTGGAAGGTCGACTGCGTGCGGGGGAAGAGGGGCTAGTTTCATCTTGGCAGGCTTCTAGGAGTGCAGTTAGCCAGGCACTGAAAGCTGGAAAGCGAGGCCCAGGCCTCATACAGGGAACAGGCAGAAGATGAGGAGAAATCCTGTGGCAGGGACTGGGCCAGGAGTGATAGGCTGCACCATGGGCGGTGAGAGGGAAGGCAGACACAGAAAGCATTTCTGGGCAAAGTCTCGGAGGTGTGAGGAGAGCAGCGGACCTGTGCAGTATGGTGACATCTGAAAGGAAGCTGGCAGCAAGATAAGAGACAGTAGAGGCGGGGCTCAGTGGCTCAGCCTGTAATCCCACATTTTGGGAGGCCGAGATGAGTGGATTGCCTGACCCCGCAGGTTCGAGATCCGCCCGGACAACTTGGCGAAGCCTCGTCTCTACGATAAATCAAAAATTAGCCGGGCGTGGTAGCGCACACCTATAGTTCTGGCTACTTGGAAGGCTGAGGTGGAAGGATTGATGGACCCCAGCAGGTCGAGGCTGTGGTGGCCAGGAGCATGCCACTGCACTCCAGTCTGGACGACGGAGTGAGACTCCAACTAAAAAAAAAAAAAAAAGACAGTAGGATCCAGTGAAGAGACTGGGACAGCTGGCCAGAGAGACTGGTGGTCTGGCCCCATCCTGGGTGGAGGTGGTGGAGAGGAAGGGAGGGAAGTAGCTGCTTAGGGAGTGTGATCCAAGCAAGGCTAGGGATGCAGGAAGCATGCCAGATCCCAGAGCTGAAGACGCAGGGGAGGTTGGTGGGCTAGGCTATAGGGCTGGCTGCCCACAGCTGGCAGGGGTGTGGCCAAGATCCCACCTGGTCCATGCTGGGGAATCTCTGGGAAGACTGGGCTGGTCAGCTGCCACCTCCTGAAGCAGGCCCACCCTTACTACCTCAAGGATCACCTAGCAGCTGTGGGTGCCCACCTCTCTGTCACTTGGAGGCAGCAGCATTCACCCACAGTGCTGCTAGTTTTCTCTCTGGGAACTCTGCTGCTGTCCAGGAACTCCTCAAGTCCAGGGCCCATTGAATTCATCTCTGGAAGAGCACCCAGCACAGGGCTGGGCTCTGGGGACCAAGGGGGCAGGTGATCACTTACGCCCCTGTTTCTTTGCCAGCTATGCCGTCGAGCACAAAATTGAGCCATTCTACAAGGGTGGGAAAGCACAGGTATGGCCTGGGGAGGCGCAGGGTGGTGGGGAAGTCAGGGCTGTGTGGGGTGCCAAATGTTGTCTTGACTGAGATCCCTCTGTCCCCAGCTGGACCAGACTGGCCAGCACCTCTTCTGCATCTGTGGTAACAAAGTCAACGTCCTGGAGGTGGCCTCAGGGACCGTGCTACGGAGCCTGGAGCAGGTGAGGGTGGGCTAGGTGGGTGTGGAGGGTGGGTGGGGAGGGCAGCTCATTCACATGTTGCTCTGTGTGCTTTCTCACTTGCCTAGGAGGACCAAGAGGACATCACTGCCTTTGACCTCAGCCCCAACAACGAGGTATGTGGGACAGGGGTGGGGGTGAGCTCTAGTACCTCCCTCCCACACTTTGAGTCGAGGAGGAGGTCTCTGCCTCGCAGCTGAACTGCACCCTCCCCTAGGTACTGGTGACAGCCAGCCGGGCATTGCTGCTGGCCCAGTGGGCCTGGCGAGAGGGCAGCGTTACCCACTTATGGAAGGCAATACACACAGCCCCGGTGGCCACAATGGCCTTCGACCCCACCTCCACGTTGCTAGCCACAGGTAGGGCCCCAGCCTGGCGGGCACAGGGGCAGGGCTTTGGTCACACCAGCTCCGTCACCTCACTTCCCTGCAGGTGGCTGTGACGGGGCCGTGCGAGTCTGGGACATCCTGCGGCACTACGGGACACACCACTTTCGGGGCTCGCCCGGTGTCGTGCAGTGAGTGAAGGTAGCAGAGGGTGGGTGGGCAGAGGCACCAGCCTCGGGCGCACAGCTCACTGTCCTGCTTCGTTCACCTCCAGCCTGGTGGCCTTCCACCCAGACCCCACGCACCTGCTGCTCTTCTCCTCAGCCACAGATGCCGCCATCCGTGTGTGGTCACTGCAGGACCAGTCATGCCTGGCCATGCTGACTGCCCACTACAGTGCTGTCACTTCGCTGAGTTTCAGTGCTGATGGCCACACCATGCTCAGGTCAGCAGCAGGCCCGATGGGCCCTGGTAGGAAGGGGAGTCTGAGGAAGTGGGGGCTGACACCGAGGCTGAGACACTGGGCCTGAGGTGGCTGCTTCCCCCCAGCTCCGGCCGTGACAAGATCTGCATCATCTGGGACCTTCCGAGCCGGCGGGCCATGAGGACCGTGCCAGTGTTTGAGGTGAGGCACCTGAGTGCTCTTGCTGGTGAGTGGGATGGGGCAGGAGCTGGGCTGCAGCCTATGACCCAGCTTGTCCCCAGAGCGTGGAGGCTGCTGTATTGCTGCCAGAGGAGCCAGCGCCAGAGCTGGGCATGAAGTCCCCAGGCCTGCACTTCCTGACAGCTGGTGACCAAGGTGCGTGGGGCCAGGCCACGGGCAGGGTTTGGGGAGGCCTGTGGACCCATGAGTCCCAGCAGTCCCTGTTCTCCCACAGGCGTGCTGCGCGTGTGGGAGGCAGCATCCGGGCAGTGTGTGTACACACAGCCTCGGCCACCAGGCCCCGGATGGGAGCTGACCCACTGTGCCCTAGCCCGCACCGCTGGCTTACTTCTCAGTGTCACTGCTGACCACAACCTGCTGCTGTACGAGGCCCGCTCTCTGCGGCTGTGGAAACAGGTGCGCACCTGCTGCTGCACAGGCTGGGACTTGGCCTTTACTTAACACGGCTCACATCTCCTATCCCCTGCAGTTCGCTGGCTACAGTGAGGAGGTCCTAGACGTCCGCTTTCTTGGGCCTGAGGACTCCCATGTCATCGTGGCCTCCAACAGTCCCTGCCTGAAAGTGTTTGAGTTGCAGACGTCGGCCTGCCAGATCCTCCATGGACACACGGGTGAGGAGCCCACCGGTGTGCCTCAGGTCCCGCACTGGATTTGATTCCCCCACCCCCACTTTGCCATGACTGACCTCTGAGCACTGCCCCCACTTCCTCCCAGACATCATCCTGGCCCTGGATGTGTTCCGGAAGGGGTGGCTCTTTTCCAGCTGTGCCAAGGTGAGGTAGCCTGAGATGGGTAGAGGTGTGGGACCCCCCTGGTGGGGACACCACAGCTGTGGACCCACAGCCTCGCCTCTCTCCTCAACGCCTCCTGCCCCCAGGATCAGAGCATCCGTGTCTGGAGGTTGAGCAAGGCTGGCCGGGTATCCTGCGTGGCTCAGGGCTCTGGGCACACACAGAGCGTGGGCACCATCTGCTGCTCCAGGTAGCGGGTCGGGGCCAGATCCAGGGGTGTCAGGAGATGAGAGCCCAGGTCTGCTGATGGGGCTGCAGCGGGAGGCAGCAGCATCCTGGCCTGCTCTTTGGGCCTTCAGCCCAAGATATGGAACGGAACGGGGCAGGGAGAACCCCAGGTGCCACAGATGGATTCTTTGGAAGCAGTCTTGGCAAGGTGGTTAACTGGAAAGGGCACTGAGGGAGGCCCAGCGGCAGAAGGTGACCCTCTGTGCAGGGCTGGGTCCCGTAGCTGGGACTGAGTCACCAGGTGTGGCAGCACTGAGGGTGGGTAGTGTAGGCGGGGGCTTGGTCCCAGATGTGTTAGGAGGTGTCATGAGCCAGCCTGCATCCAGGGACAGTCCTCCTGCTCTGGACAATGGTCTGGCAGGCCAGGCTGTGGTGCACTAGCAGTCAAGTATGGCTGGAGCTCAGCAGTGTCTCCTCCCGGGGCCACAGGCTGAAGGAGTCCTTCCTGGTGACGGGCAGCCAGGACTGCACTGTGAAGCTGTGGCCTCTTCCCGAAGCCCTGCTATCTAAGAAGAGCACAACCCCAGATGGCATCCCTGTCCTCTTGCAGGCCCAGACCACCCAGCACTGCCATGACAAGGTACCCACACTTGGACCCATTGAATGGGGGTGGGGCATGGCCAAGCCCTCAGTGGGATGGGGGTCTGAGCTGCCACCTGCTCCCGTCACCAGGACATCAACAGCGTGGCTGTTGCACCCAATGACAAGCTGCTGGCCACGGGCTCTCAGGACCGCACGGCCAAGCTCTGGTCCCTGCCACAGTGCCAGCTGCTGGGCGTCTTCTCAGGCCACCGGCGCGGCCTTTGGTGTGTCCAGTTCTCACCCATGGATCAGGTGCTGGCCACCGCCTCTGCTGACGGCACCATCAAGCTCTGGGCGCTACAGGACTTCAGCTGCCTTAAGGTAAGCCGTGTCCCCAGACCTGGCCTGGCCCCCTACCCTGGTGACACCTCATACCCTCTCATTCCTGACAGACATTCGAGGGGCACGACGCTTCTGTGCTGAGGGTGGCCTTTGTGAGTCGCGGCACGCAGCTACTATCCAGGTGAGTGGGCTGTGGGTAGGTTGGGGGGCAGGAGGGGCTGGCCCCAGCACTGAGCTGCTCCCAATCCCACACCCAGTGGCTCTGATGGGCTCGTGAAGCTCTGGACCATCAAGAACAACGAGTGTGTACGGACGTTGGATGCCCACGAGGACAAGGTCTGGGGGCTGCACTGCAACCGGCTGGATGACCATGCCCTCACTGGTGCAAGTGACTCCTGCATCATCCTCTGGAAGGTTGTGGCCTTTAGGGCCGGGCAGGGGTAGGGCAGCATAGGGGCCCCATCTCACACTCATCTGACCCAGGATGTGACCAAGGCGGAGCAGGCAGAGGAACAAGCCAAGCAAGAGGAGCAGGTGGTCAAGTAAGTCTGGTCAGCAGTGCCCTGAAGGCTGGAGTGTTCAGCACCCCTGCTTCATGCCATAGGAAAACAGGCTGTGTGCCGGGATTGCCACCAGGGTGTGCTCAGGCCCAGCCTTTTGACTCCAGTGGCTTTGCCTCAGCCCTAGCCAGGGTCCTTCAGTGGTCCTCTGCTCCTTCCCCTCTCCCCAGGCAGCAAGAGCTGGACAACCTGCTGCATGAAAAGCGGTACCTGCGGGCGCTAGGCCTGGCCATCTCCCTGGATCAGCCCCATACTGTTCTGACTGTCATCCAGGGTCAGTACACAGCTGGGGCAGGGGCTGGGTCTCGGGGCCGTGGCGCCTCTTGCTCTAGAGCTCGGTCTTCCTTCTTCCCACAGCCATCCGGAGGGACACAGAGGCCTGCGAGAAGCTAGAGGCTACTGTGCTCCGACTGCGGAGAGACCAGAAAGGTCCAAGGCCACGGGGGGGTCCTCCAGGGGGGGCGGTGTGGTGGGCAGGGGCTGCTCATGGTGGCGGAATGGCCTGATGGGCAGTGACCATCCCTATCACCCACAGAGGCCCTGCTGCGCTTCTGTGTCACATGGAACACCAACTCACGCCACTGCCACGAGGCCCAAGCCGTGCTGAGTGTGCTCCTCCGGCACGAAGCCCCTGAGGATCTGCTGGCCTACGAGGGCATGCGGGCAGCACTTGAGGCCCTGCTGCCCTACACTGGTATATGGCACGGCCTGGGGTGGGGCAGCCTGGGGAGCACATGGATCACCCCCTGACCTCCCTCTGTCTTCCCCCAGAGCGGCACTTCCAGCGGCTCAGCCGAACACTGCAGGCAGCCACCTTCCTGGATTTCCTGTGGCAAAACATGAAGCTGCCCACTCTGCCTGCTGCATCTCCAGCCCTCTGAAACTCATAAAGTTGTACCTTTCCAGGCTGGCTCCATGTGCTGTCTGATCCTGGGGTCCCGGCCAGCAGAATGGGCACTGGACCCTGATGGTCTCGGCCTAACCAGCCCATCCTGCACCCTGGCCAGGCAGACCACAAGCCCTGCCCCTCACCACACTGAGACAGTTTGGGTCATTCAGGACGAGTTTTACTCAGAACACAGGATGTTATCATGTGTCCTCACCCTCCACCCCTGCCCTGCTAGCCAGAGGGTCCCGCCCTTTGCTTCTCACAGCGTGCTGGGTAAAGATGGGCTAACATCCTGTCTGCATCCTTGGGCTGAGCTGCTGTGAGGTGTAGTGTAAGGTGCCCAGCCCAGGCTCTAGGCGGTGCCACTGCTCTCAAGGGGGTCCCTGCCACCCCAGTGCCCTGCGGGTGATGGTGCAGCAGCGGCTCTGGATGGCACTCAACGGTGGTCGGGCAGGCACGGTAGGGGGAAGAGTCGTGGCCTGGTGGTTTTCAGGGTAGCCACGGCCTCCACTGCCCCTGTCCTCCCAGCCTTGAAACTCAGGCAAGAGTGCGCCCAACCCTTCAGGCCGCAGCAGCACTGCGGGAAGGAGGCCGGTCCCGCCGCCATACCTGCAAAGGGAGGGGCGTGGTTAGAGCCTGCCTGCCTCCACTGGGCCCCGCCAAAGGCCCGCCCCCGTGCACCTGCACAGCCACCAGCCGCGGTCTGATTTTTCCAGCACGTGCACGCGTGCCCCTGCTGGCACAGACAGCTCGTCTGCGCGATTTCCCTCGTAGGCACGGGAAGCACAGAACTGAGGACCTAGACACGAGTGGTAAGGGGTTACTGTGGGGCCGTAGAGCCCAGAACCCCTGCCTTTTGCCGTGTATCCATCTGGCTGGCTGCCAACGCCAGAGAGTGCTCTACCCTATTCGGGGCTCCCCTCTGACTTTGGCGACAAAGCACACACTCTAGTTCCTGTGTTACAGTCTCCCTTCCCTGCCTGGGTGATTCCTCTGGCCCAGTCTTGCCACACAGTCCAGCCAGAGTGGTGGGCGTCTGAGAGGGGGTTAGGTTCCCCTACCGCTGCTTCCCAGGGACGGGCCTCTCTCCCGGCCCTGGTCCGGGGCCACCTCCTCCAGGTAGGGAGCTGGAAACCAGGCCATCTGCTGGTCTGCATTCTTCACCAGCCACCAGCCTGTGCACAAGAAGTGGAGGGGACTCAGATCCGGAGGCCCACGTGTTCAAGAGGCAGAAAGCGGATCCCTGGACGGCCCCACCTGAAGGGTGTCGCAGCAGTACGTCCAGGCTTTCCTGAGCCCGCGCATTGAAAAGCCGGTCCTGCATGTCCTGGGTGTGGAAGGGCTGCAGGCAGCGCAGGCTCTGAGCCTCCAGGCTGTGAATGGCAAGGCTGCCAGCGGGGCGGGAGAGGGGCTGCTCCGGGGTGGGCAGGATCACCAGGCTGGGGAGGGCAGCGGTAGAGATGGGTGGATGGATGGGCGGGTGGGCAGCCAACCTCCCAGTCTTTGCGGCTTGTGGACTTCTGCCCAACATGCCTCCCCCGGACCCCAAACACTGCTGCAGGTTGGGGGTTGGGGCGGGTCAGACACCTGCCCGGCGGCAGTGTGGGCTCCAGGTCCAGAGGTTGCGGTGCGAAGAAGTCCGTCAGCACAGGGCTCCGTGCCACCCTCTCTGTAGTCGCCAGGAGCATCTGTGAATAGGTCTCCAGCAGCCGCAGGCGCGCCAGGCCACGGCCCGTTCGGCCCCCACGCACCAACAGCGGTGCATCTTCGGACACCACAAAACAACTCCGTGGGACCCCGCCCCAGGGCTCCACAGCTCCCCTCCCACCTCTCCCCCATACCCCTCTCCCGAAAGCGCCGCCTTCACCTCCCCCCTGGGATCCCGGCTGGTCTGACCAGGAAGCTTTGGGAGGACGCGGTCAGATCTCCGCAGCAGGCCCGCCTCCACCGGGAAGGTCTCCTTGAGGGTCTTCTGAGGGCAGGAACCAGGGTCTGGGTCTCCTAGAGCCCACCTGGCTCCCGTAGGAGGGTGGGGGTCCCTCACCTGGATGGTAGGGGCTGGAAACCTGGGCAGGCAGTAAGGACTCTGGGGTGGGGCGGGGGTGGGGAGTGGTTACTGCTGAGTCAGGTGCCAGGAGGCAGCTGTTATGGAGAGCCTGGGACGCCCATCGGGGTCACCCAGGGTCACTCACTTGGAGCCGCCTGAATTCGTCCCAGCTCCTGCACACATAGGTGTGGCTGCTGTCTGACCAGTCCACAGAGAAGGCAAACTTCTGGCGGAGGAAAGTTGGAGGCACCTCACAGAGGTTGCATGAGGCCCGCCCTCTGTCCCTTCACCCCTGGGCCTGCCCAGAGCGGTGGGGTCTCACCTGGAGCTGCTGGATCTGCACCAGGGCCGCCGCACGCACTGAAACGAGGTGCCGGGTGTCTGCCATCGCTGTGGACTTCCAGGTTGGGCTTTTAAAGTGGGTGGGGATGGCCGAGGATCCCCTCCCCTTCCAGCCTTCAAGGAGACTCCAGGACACCCGGAAGACTGGCTGCAGGGATTCCCCACCCACACCTCAAGCCTGTCCAGTCACTGTGGGGACTGCCCCGCGCCTGGGGCCTTTGCCACTTTCTTGCTCTCCCCCAAGCCCAGATCTGGGGGTTGGAGCACAGGGCTTAGGGGGCCCGAGGGCAGAGCTGGTGGAGGAAGAAGAGTGCACAATACTGTGTCCCGAGGGAGGTGTGGCGGAGGGGCTGGACTGCTGCCTGGGATCCTCCTGCCTGAGTCTTACCAGGAGAAGAGGGAGGAGAAGGACGGGTCATCAAAGTGCTGCCTGTCCTGGCCCATCTCTCTGAGTTGTCCCCACCCCATGAGCTGCTTGGATTGGTGTGACCTGCCAGGTATGCCTGCCAACAACTCTGTCTTTGGATTGGGGAGCTCCATGCAATGGATGTCTGGAACCAGGGACTCAGTGCTTAGGACTTTGAGTGCTTTGTCTGGCTTAATCCTAATGCTGGAGGAAAGGTCTCTTACTGTCCCCAGATCACAGAGGAGAACACATGTTAAATTAAGAGGTGCAGACCTCACA
The DNA here is from genome assembly GCF_000164805.1 of Carlito syrichta. Taxonomy (NCBI): domain Eukaryota; kingdom Metazoa; phylum Chordata; class Mammalia; order Primates; family Tarsiidae; genus Carlito; species Carlito syrichta. Next base: position 114,842 of record NW_007070632.1, on the reverse strand, counting down.
GGTGTGACCTAGGGGTTCTCCTGCAGTGGAGAGACTTGGGGTGGGAGGAAGTGAGTCTGTCCCTGCAGTCACTGGAACTTGGGGGCTGGGGAAGTGGTCACTAGGACTGTTTTGAGACCCACCCCTGAATTCATGAGTTACACAGCTTACTGCAAACACAGCCCGGGGAACAGGGCTCACCCAGATGCCCCACCTTTCTGGGCTGCTTCCTTAAGGTGGAGATTTCCAAAGCCACATTCAACCCTGGCACACAGCGGTTCTTCCTGGTGCTGGGGCCACTAGCTCTGTGGGCTCCAGGTCCAGAGGTTGCCCCTTATTCCAGCCCATTCAGGGAGGGGTCAGCCTCTAGGGCATCCCTCCAGGAAATCACCTTGGCCTCAACAAAAGGCCTTTGTTTTCCATAGAGGCCCCTGGTCTTGGCACAGGCAGTGAACACCTGCTGACACAGGGCTGATGTGCAGGGTACCCAGCTGTCACCCTCTCCCCATCTCAGCTGAAGGTCCAGCTGGCCTGGTGGGGTGCAGAATGGGACAGGCCCTGCTCCCTGGAAGACAGATGCTGGGGAAGCAAGGGCTTACGCACAACCAGGGGCCCAGAGGAATCTGAGGACCCTCCTCCCCTCAGCGGGCAGCCCCAGGCTCCACATTCCCTCAGCCCTGGAGTCTTTCCACCTTCTCGTCTCATAGTCGACCATCTTCTCTCATCTGAAGGACAACCCCGACCCTCAGGCGCTGTGCTTCTTACTTATCCCTATGGACATTCACCCTCCAAATGATAGAGGAATCTTTGCAATACACTGCGGTGGGATCAGGCTGGGGAGGCCGTGCTCAGAACCGCCCGGGGCCTTCCCACTGCCCTTAGAGTAACTTCCCAGTTCCCACAGCAGCCACGCCCCTGTCCACCCCGGACCTCCCTGGTCCTCTCCTCTCACAACCCTCCTCAGCATCCCACCTCCCTGACCATTTTGCTTTTGAAAGCCACCGAGACCCTTCCACCTTGGGCTTGGCCTTGAAAGCACTCTTCAGCTGATTCCTCATCCTTCAAGCCCTCTGCCCAAGGCCAACATCTGCAGGGAGACCTTCTGGATTTACCACCCCCTGCGCACGGCCCCCACCACAGTTGTCAGTGAACATTTATTGGTGTGACTCGTCTCTTTCGTCTTGACCACTGATTGCACTGAACCGAGGAGGTCAGGGAACAGCTCGGAAGCAGTTCAAACACAGAACGGGGCAGGCCCTGCACAGATATCTGCGGGAATGAATGAATGAACGCACGGAGGCAGAGGGATCTCTGAAGGCGCTCCCAAGGCGGGGCTTAGCATCTCACGGGGCACAGGATCCAGAGCAGCTGGGTGGGCTCTGGGAGCCAGGAGGCACGCGCCCACTCCGCCACCGCCGCGGCTCCGCCCCGCGTTGCCAGGGG
>NW_007070632.1:106960-112558 GCF_000164805.1 Carlito syrichta | reverse complement strand
CAGCAAAAGGTGCCGATGCCCTGCCCGACCTCCCAGCCCCGCCTTCGGCCCCCACCCAGGGTCCCGGGCCGACCTTCCCGGGGCTGGCTGTTCCTAAATCTTGACCTCCCCGAGTGGGCCCGGCTTTCGGCCGGCTCGTCTGCAGGAGTTGTGTCCAGCGTCAGCGGGCCACCGGCTGGGGCGTACGGAGGGGAAGCTGTGCGGGCTTCTGGCCGTGGGTGAGTGAACTGACCCTTGTCGGCCTACTTCTGCAGCGAGACGGCAAGTTTAGGGAGGACTGTCCGCAGGATCGCGAGGAACTCGGCCGCCATAGCTGGGCTGTCCTCCACACCCTAGCCGCCTACTACCCCGACCTGCCCACCCCAGAACAGCAGCAAGACATGGCCCAGTTCATACATTTATTTTCCAAGTTTTACCCGTGTGAGGAGTGTGCCGAAGACCTAAGGAACAGGTACGCCGTGTCCGTAGGCAACGGAACAACGCAACTCGGGCCTGGGCTGGGGGCCCTGGCTGATGTCATAGAGAGGAACCTGGAAAAACAGGTGCAGCGGTAGCACGGGGCCCCTGAGGAGCAGAGACCACCGTCAGGGTGGGGACTGGGATCATCTGAGCCTTCTCTTTCCCCTCAAAGGCCAGGCTGCCTACCTGTGCCGTTGGTCGCTGATTGTCTCCTTCACTTCCTTGTCGAGCGCTGAAGGAGGCTCCGGCAGACTGGGGAGAACTCCACTTTGCCTGACTTCCGGAGCAGGACTGCTGGTTTTAAGACCTTGGGAACCCATTGCTTTGGCTCCCAAGAGCCACCTTTTCCTCATGGAGGCACCCAAGAACAAGGCGTGGTCCTTGGAGGTATTTCTAGAGCACATGAGTGGAGCAGAGCTGTTCTTGCTGTTTGAAGCGTGGGCAGTTAGAACAGGGTCTCTTGCTGACCTGAGGTCTCAGAGCCTCCGATGTTAGGAAACAAGTCTAGTTTTGAATTGTGACTGTGCACATCCCCACCCAGTCTACGCTCTGCCTGGGGCCAGGGACACTGGGGTTCAACTTCTTGATTGTTATGATGTTGTAAAGTTGCCAGGTTATGCTTTTAATATCTTCCCTTGGGCCTTTATGAGGGTTTGCCAAGCTTCCCACGTGGGTGTTTGAGTAACTCTGGGAGTCCGCCATGCCCAGGAAGGTGCAGGGTTAGTCCTGTTCAGGGAATTCCTGTCCCCAGAAGCAGCGGCAGTTATGTCCGTGGCCTGTTAGGGACCAGCCGCACAGCAGGAGGGGAGCAGGAGCCAGCAGAGCTCTGCCTTCTGTCAGATAAGTGGCAGCATTAGATTCTCCCAGGCACACAAACCCTGTTGTGAACTGCACATGTGAGGGATCTAAGGTGAAGCTGAGGCATGGTTAACAGTGAGGTTTGACTGCACATCCCTTCCTCTCCCATCTGTGAAAAACTGTCTTCCGCCGGGCTCGGTGGCTCAGCCTGTAATCCCGCGCCTTTGGGAGGCTGAGGTGAATGGATTGCCTAAGCCCGCAGGTTCGAGACCCACCTGGGCAGTGAGACCTCATCTCTACAATAAATAAAAAAATCAGCCGGGCGTGGTAACGCACGCCTGTAATTTCGGCTACTCGGAAGGCTGAGGCGGAAGGATCGCTGGAGCCCAGCAGGTCGAGGCTGCGGTGGCCGGGAGCGGCCACTGCACTCCAGTCTGGGTGACAGAGTGAGACGCCAACTCAAAAAAAAAAATAATAATAAAAACTGTCTTCCAAGAAACCGGTCCCTAATGCCAAATAGGTTGGGCACCACTGCCTTGGAGCATCAGGGCACTCCCAGGTGTAGCTCACAACAGTGCCCAGCTGTCGCCCTGCAGGTGCAGGCAAGGAGCTGACAGGGATGGTGGAGTCTCTGCCTCATCCCATTCTTCATGTGCTCCCTACAGGATATGCAGGAACCAACCAGACACACGCACTCGTGCCTGCTTCACCCAGTGGCTGTGCCGCCTGCACAATGAGGTGAATCGCAAGCTGGGCAAGCCTGACTTCGACTGCTCCAAAGTGGACGAGCGCTGGCGTGACGGCTGGAAGGACGGCTCCTGTGACTAGAGGATGGCCTGGCTGGAGAGGGGCAGGGCACTCATTAAAGTGCATCAGAGCCAGAGCCTGTTGTGTGTGTCGGGTGGTCCCCTGCCCCTCTCAGGTTTGGAGAAGTGGAGGTGCCCACTGAGGCCCTGTGGGTTACAGGGGAGGGAGATGGGGGCAGTCCAGGCTGCCCCTTGCCATTCAGGATATGGCCTCCTGCTCACCCCGCACCCTGGCACTAGTTCCTCACACAGGAAGATGATGGGTCTGCTGGCCAGGCCAGCCCGCTGGGAAGCTGGGTTTGCCTGCAGTGCCCTGACCCCAGTAGCCTTGTGCTGTTCCCTTCAGGAATGAGGCCTGGGGCTGTGTTTCTACTCTGCCCAGTTCCTACAGGGAAAGCAACCTCAGAGTGTCCACTAACCATGCTGCACACTCCCTGCTTGGCACATGGCCTTCCATAGCTGTGCCGTTCAGTCAGCAGGGCATTCATGGAGTCTGAGACCGAAATAAAACACTGGAGAAGTGACTGAGGACCTGGCTTTGGTGTGTTTTGTGCTGGGACTCACACCAACAGGCAGGACTCCTGTTCCCCTCTGTGCTCAGCTGTGTTCTCCTATCTGGGGTTCCTTGGAGGAGGGAGAGTTCCCAGGATGGGAGCAGGCCGGGGTACTCCAGGAACTGCAAGGAGGCTGACTGATTGGGGCAGAGGGTGGCGGAGTAACTGACCAGGGGTCCGAGAGGCATGGGGAGACCAGATGGCACGAGGTCTACAAGGCCACGGCAGAGCTGTGCTTTTGCTCCTGCTCCTGTGACAGGAAGCTCTTGGAGAGTTTGCAGCCAAGGTCTGGCGTAGAATGATGTGCCTTCTGAATGGTCCCTCTGGCTGCTGAGCTGGGATGAGGCGGGTAAGGGGAGCAGCAAGGAGGCTGGCTAGGAAGCCAGAGCAGTCACACCTCTGACAGCCGAGCAGGAGGCTTGCCTGGAGAGGCTGCAGGATGTATTCAAGGTGGAGCTAGAGGAGCCTGCTGGAAGCTGCTCTGTGAAGCCATGAGACAGAGAAGGCTGGGAGTGTAGCAAGTTTGGTGGTGGCCCGGGCCCAGCTTTTGGGTCTGCTCAGATGTGGCTCAGCTCCACCTGCCCCCAGGCCTTGGCTCCCCACCAGAAAAGCCCAGCGACTTTGTGTGTCCCAGTGCTGTGGTCATAAAACTCAGGACACCTCAGCCTCTCCCTGGGTATGGGAGAACTTCCGTGGCCTATGCTTGTGCAGGGGGAGCTGCTGTGCCTCCTGGCTGGCCCCACGGGGTGCTGGCTTCTGCAGGCTGCCCAGAAGGGCCAGGTGGCACAAAAGAGAGGAGGTGGGAGCTGCCCACAGAACAGTTGCTCCTCCTTCCTCCCCTGGGCATGGGGCTTCTGGAGGCCTTCTGGGAGTTCCCTGGTGGAGCTGTGGGCAGCTCAGAAACACACCACCTGTATTTGCTTTCCCCCCTTCTCTGCCTCACTTCCATCTTTCCTTGTGTCTTTCCCAAAGTTTCACTCAATAAAACTCTTCACATTGCCTCAGACTCTTGTTTTCCGGGCATCCAGGATAAGGCAAGTGACACTCCAGTGCAAGTGAAGGTTCTAGCTAAAGCTGGCATTTGAGAGCTATGGGGACACGGACTAAAAGAGCCAGCGTAAGCCGGGCTCGGTGGCTCAGCCTGTAATCCCGCGCTTTGGGAGGCTGAGGTGAGTGGATTGCCTGAGCCCGCGGGCTCGAGACCTGCCTGGGCAACTTGGCGAAACCTCATCTCTACAATAAATCAAAAAATTAGCCGGGTGTGGTAGTGCACACCTGTAGTTCCAGCGACTTGGAAGGCTGAGGCGGAAGGATCGCCGGAGCCCAGCAGGTCGAGGCTGCGGTGGCCGGGAGCGGCCACTGCACTCCAGTCTGGGCGACAGAGTGAGACTCCGACTCAAAAAAAAAAAGCCAGTGTAGAGGGAGAAGACCCCCAGGATCCCTCCCTCGGCCCCCAAGGCTTGCAGATCACAGGGTGGGCAAGGGTAGGAGCCCGAGGTAGGAACACAAAGAGACAGTGACTTTTGGAATTGTATCCTGGAGAGGGGATGGCATATCGAGCCTTGCCCCTGAGCTGGAAAGAGGAGGTCACTGGCAACTTGAGTGTCGGTGGAGTTGGTGGGATCCTGACTACAGGTGGGTTGCAGGCAGTGGGGGGAGAGGTGTTACAAGCACAGGGCCAGCAGCTGGAGTTGGCTGCTCAAGGGAGCAGTGATGTGTGGCTGCTGGAAGGGAAGTGGGGTCACGAATGGCTTTCACAGCAGGTGGCTCATGCCTGTAATCCTAGCACTTTGGGAGGCTGTGGCGAGAGGATTAGTGGAGTCTAGGAGCAGGAGACCAGCCTGAGTGAGACCTTGTCTTTACAAAAATAAAAAAATTAGCACGGTGGCACGCACCTGAGTCCCAGCTACTTAGGAGGCTGAGGCAAAAGGATCACCTGAGCCCAGGAGGTGGAGTCTGTGATGAGCCATGGTCATGCTACTGCACTCCACCCTGGATGAGCGTGAAACCTCAAGTAAAACAAAAAAGAGCAGTGTTTGGTTTTTCATAAGAGAGTGCAGCATGTTTGTGTGCTGAGGTGAATGACCAAGTGCAAGAGGGAGATGGATGCGGCCCCGAGAGAGGGAGGTCTGTCAGTGACAAATGAGTAGGGACAGGACTGAATGCACAGTATAATGGACTTGATGAAATGTGGTGGGTGGCACCTCTGGCAATAGCTGTCCTGGCTGCCTGTGCCCAGCTGGACCAAGGAAAGAGTTTCAGGCCGGAACTAATGGGTTCCTCAGGGGGCTGAGCCAGGCACCACGGTCTGCACACACTTGGTACAGCAGAGACCTGGGTTCCAGCTCTCCACCTTCTGGGATGGAGGAACTCAGCTGGTCTGCTTATTTACCCTTCTGAAGAATGGCAACAATGACTATTCCTGCCTCCACAGGTGAGGTGCTTGGCACTGTCCATGCTCAGAAAATGCAGACTTAGTACTGTAGGCAGAAACACCAGAGTCATCAACTCCTGTCAGGCTGGCCTGAAAAGAACAAGAGGAAAGGGACCCCGTCTTGCCCTGGGCTGGGGTCTGTGTAGGAGACCCAGCAGGGCCCCTGGGCAGCTCCCGGGCTTCTCCACTCCAGACTAGATACATCAGTCACAAGTCAGCTGGGGGACCCACAGTGGGGAGAGCTGGGTGAGGAAATCACCTGGCCACAGGAAAGGAGCAGAGATGCCAACACTCACCCAGGCTGGACAAATGTTCCTGCCACAGAGGCTGGAACCTTCTGAAGCAAGGAGAGTGCAGTGGGGGCCACAGGAAAGGCCTGCCGTTACCGATCTCTGGGCTTCCCTCTCCCTCAGAGCCGGAGGAGGATGCTGGTGCCCCGGGGCCTCCCTAACCACCCCCTCGCTCGCCAAAGGGCGCTGCCCGGAGGCGCGGGGTCGTCCTCCCGGGTACAGCCAAGTCTGAGCCCATTCTCCGCCTCCCTCGCCTG
>NW_007070632.1:104686-106464 GCF_000164805.1 Carlito syrichta | reverse complement strand
ACTCGCCCCCTGCCCTTAGCCTCATCTTCGCCGGCCTCAGGCTGGGGTGACGTCACCAGGCTGGGCGCACCCACCTGCCGGCGGGGGAGGGGCCGGCGGCGACCGAGAGAGACCTTGAGAGGTCACCGCCCGTCGCCCCCAAACCCCCTCATTCCTCCCCGAGTCGAATGCCAACCCCGATCCTCAGTTCTTGCTCCGTTTTTCCTGTTCTCATGACCTGAAAGCGGGCACAGGGGTGAGGACGAGATTCGGGAGGGGCACAGGAAGGGGGCTACAGGCGGAGCCTCCCGGCTTCCCCGCACACACACCCTCCAGACTCCTTCGGAGGGAGCCAGTCCTTCCCCAGCCCCCCAGGTCCAACGGTGAATGGAGGGAGGAGCGGCTCGGAGCTGGGAGGGCCTCCTGGAGGCGGTGTGGGAAGGCAGGTTTGGGGGCAGTCTAGCCCCCTGGGCATTCCTAGGACCAGAGCCTGGCTCCTCCTTCCCACCCCTCCTGGCAGGAGAGATGGGAGGTGGGTGCCGAGTTCTGGGTTTTGTCCTGCCGGCTAAACCGGGGCGGCTGTACCTCCAGCCTGTCTTTGAGGAGGGTGGTGTCCACGGTAGTGCCAGGGCCTCGGCCTTCACGGTGTAGTGACTCCGACCAGGTCAGGGAGCAGGAACTCTGCATTCTGGTCCCAGCTCATGTCCAGACTGTGCCCTGCTCTCGGGGGACATGTCCAAGCCCACGTCTCAGTTCTGAGAGCTGGGGCGGGACAGGGACGAAAGGATGGCGCTAAAACTGGAGGTCTTGGAAGCACAGGGCTGCCCAGAGCTAAAAGAGCAGCGTCTGGATGAGAGCCCAGTCCACCTCGTGCCTACCTCCTGGAACTGGTGGACAGAAGGCTCTGAGGTCTGACTGAGCCTAGAGGTCAACGGTGTTGTCTTTTGAGCCTAAACACTTATGGGTGATGTTAATAATCACAGTCACAGCCGGGCTCGTGGCTTACCCTGCAATCCCGCGCTTTGGGAGGCTGAGGTGAGTGGATTGCCTGAGCCCGCGGGTTCGAGACCTGCCTGGGCAGCGAGACCTCATCTCTACAAGAAATCAAAAATCAGCCGGGCGTGGTAGCGCGCGCCTGTAGTTCCTGCTACTCGGAAGGCTGAGGCGGAAGGAATGCCAGAGCCCAGCAGGTCGACGCTGGGGTGGCTGTGAGTGTGCCACTGCACTCCAGCCTGGGCGATGGAGTGAGACTCCAAATCAAAAAGTAAATAAACAAATAAACAATCACGGTCACGTGGGGGCCGTGGTCCCTCAGGTGCCCACCGCGTGAAACTGTGTCCCAGCACTCCACGAACCGTGTCCGTTACCCCCTTCCGTGCTGGAAAGCAGGCCGCACAGCTGTCCGCCGCGAGGGACAGGTCCGCGCGAGACCTAGCCACCGCTCCGGCAACCCGCCCCTCCGCGCCCCCGCTGGGTTCCGGCTGCCCTCCGGCCCCAGCTCCCACATTCTCCAGCGGGCGCGGGGCCACCACGGGGGACACATCGGGCGCCTCGGCCGGCTCTGATCAGCCAAGCCATCCTGGAAAGCCACTTCACCCGCTGCAGGCCCCGTTTCCCCATGTAGAGAGACACAGGCCCTGGCGAGACCGTGGGGTTCTGGAGGACTCAGTGAGCGAACGCACGGGAAGTGGCAGTTTTAGCACAGGGCCTGGACATCGGCGATGCTCCCTAAACGGCTCACGTTGCCAGCGGTGACTAAGCACGCGAGGGGTGGGTGAGGAAGCCCCCCCGAGACGCAG
>NW_007070632.1:100765-104184 GCF_000164805.1 Carlito syrichta | reverse complement strand
CCCGGCAGCTCGCAGGCGGGGGACGCCGCGCGCGCCGCCATCGCCTTCAGCTTCTTCTCCGTTCTCAGCTGGGTGAGTGCGGGTCCGTGCGCGGCGGGGGCGGGGCTCGGCCCTGGGCGACCCCGGATGACCGCAAGCTCCCGCTCAGGTGGCGCTCACGGTGAAGGCCCTGCAACGATTCCGGCTGGGCACCGACATGTCGCTCTTCGCCACCGACCAGCTGAGCACCGGGGCGGGCCAGACCTACCCAGGCTACCCGGTGGGCAGTGGCGTGGAAGGCACCGAGACCTACCAGAGCCCGCCCTTCACCGAGACCCTGGACACCAGCCCCAAAGGGTACCAGGTGCCTGCTTACTAGGGGCTGGCAGGCGCGGACCAGGGCTCGAAGGCCATCCCACTGGCGCAGGCCCCAAGGCCCCCTGGGACCTCCCTCAGGTCCTTACAACCCATTGCCAGGGGCAGCGTGGGTGGCCACTGGGGGCTGTCTGGGACCAAGAGGGGGTCTTCTCTCACGTGCCTGGGCTGTCCCCAACAAGTTCCCCCAGTCCCCTCAACACTGGGCCCCAGGCCTGAGGTCCTGAGAAGGGGACAGCACCACCCAGGACATGTGTCCTCCAGCCTGGAATGGGCTGGCCTGGGGGAGGCATTCCCCTCGAGAGCCATCCAACCTGGGGCTCACCTGTCCACTCTGGGCACAGGGTTCCAGCCGCCCTCTACGACCAGGTGCAGGGGCTGCCCAGGACAGGGAGACAGGGGAAGGACACCACCCCCATTCTGAGGCTGGGGAGCCTGGCTACTGTTCCCCATCCCATGTCGCTGTGGGTAGTGGCTGTCCTTGCTTCTGTCATGGTGGTTATTCCCAGCCAGAGCCTCCCTTCACTTCCTCTCGCAGGCTCCATAGAACAGCCTGGCCCTGTCGATGTCGTGATTGTGGTCAAGTTTTCAGGTTCCACCCCATAGTGCTCCTCTGTCTGTGGCCCCCACTCCAGCCCCTACCTATTTTCACCCAGGCCCCTGCCCAGGTGTGGGTGGCTCTGGCCAGGAAGGCACCAGCGCTGTCTCAGCCCTCTAGGAAGCCCTTGCCCAAGGGAGGAGCAGGACCCCTGTGTGCCAGGCAAGGAGAGAGGCCCAGAGGCTCCGTCTGCCCACCATGCCCCTGGAGATGGCCCATGGGCTGTTCCGTTTGCCTTTGTTTCCCGGACCAGTCCCTCCTTCCCCACCCACTCCCCATTTTAAAGCCCAGCCCCAGGTTGGGACCCCGCTGCATAACTGACTACTGATGCATTGCTTGAAGCTGGCTTTTCACATTAAGTCAACACCAAGTGTGGTGGCCATATTTCATCTTACAGAAAGACACCTCCCTCTGGAGTTGCAGTTGAGTGACAACCCTGTACATTGTAGCATAGACCAATTCTGTGTGGATATTTCAGTGAACATGTTTACAATTTTTGTATATATCGATCTCTCCCTCACTCTTCTGAAAGAACAATCAGAGATTGTGTATTTTCAGTGTCCCATGCCCCAACTGCAACTTCTTTACAATAAAGACTATAAATGAGTTGACTGTGACCTGGACACTCCTGAATCATTCATTATCCCTGACCCTTCTGGTACCAGGGGTTGGGATCTGAGGGTCACCAGGGCCCAGAATCCAGGAGAGGGCAGGGAGGTGGAGGCTAGGCTGACCAGGTTCTGCCCTCCCCTCCCCATTTAACACACTGACCTGGACAAAAACTCTGCTGCTCAGAACAGGTCTCTGGAGACTCTGACTCAAAAAAAAAAAAATAGTGTACGGTTCAGTGACATTAATTACACTCCCAGTATTGTGCGTCTGTCACCATCATCTATTTCCAAAACTTTTGCATCACCTTTTTTATTTTGAGTTGGAGTCTCACTCCGTGGCCCAGACTGGAGTGCAGTAGCCGCTCCCGGCCACCGCAACCTCGACCTGCTGGGTTCCGGCGATCCTTCCGCCTCAGCCTTCCAAGTAGCTGGAAATATAGGCGTGCGCTACCATGCCCAACTAATTTTTAATTTATTGTAGAGATGAGGTCTCGCCAAGTTGCCCAGGCGGGTCTCGAACCCACGGGCTCAGGCAATCCACTCACCTCAGCTTCCCAAAGTGCTGGGATTACAGACTGAGCCCCCGAACCCGGCTCTTTTGCATCACCTTAACAGAAATATCCTACCCACTAAACAGACCCTCCCCTTCTCCCTTCTCATCCTCTGGTCATCTCTATCCTACCTCTAGGGGTTGGCCTAGTCTAGAGAGTTCACATAAGTGGAATCATATAACATCTGTACTTCCATGTCTGGTCTCTTTCACTCAGCATGTTTTCAAGATCCATCCATGCTATAGCATGTCTCAGGACTTCATTCTTTTTTATGGCTGAGTACTGCTGTATGTTTCATCTGTTCATGGACACTTGGGTTATTTCTGTCTGTAGGCTGTTGTGAATAGAGCTACTGTGCACATTAGCATAGAAGTATCTGTTTGAGTTCCCATTTTTTATTCTCTTGAGTATATACCTAAGAATGGAATTGCTGGGTCATGTGGTCACTTTTGGATCTATGGTAAACTTTTGGAGGAATTGTGAAGCCTACCTTCCTTTTTAAATGCTTTAGCTGTGATATGTGCATCCAAAGAAAATGTGTCAGTTTGTGGAGTTTTTCTTTGTGTGTGGGTTGGAGTCTCACTCCATCACCCAGGCTGGAATGCAGTGGCATGTTCACAGCCACCCCAGTGTCGACCCGCTGGGCTCAGGTGATCCTTCTGCCTCAGCCTTCCAAGTAGCCGGAACTACAGATATGCACCGCCATACCTGGCTAATGTTTTGATTTATTGTAGCGAAGAGGTCTCACCAAATTGCCCAGGTGGGTCTCGAACCTGTAGGCTCAGGCAGTCCTCTCACCTCGGCATCCCAAAGTGCTGGGATTACAGGCTTGAGCCACCGTGCCCAACACTGTGTTTTTTAAATTTATATACTGTGTTACACACTTGTTCTGCCACTTGCTTTTTTTTTCCCCCCCTTCTTTTTTGTTTTCTTTTGTTTTGTTTTGAGTCAGAATCTCACTCTGTAACCCAGGCTGGAGTACAGTGACATGCTCGTGGCCACTGCAGCCTCAACCTGCTGGACTCAGGTGATCCTTCTACCTCACCCTTCAGGTGCACGCCACCACACCCAACTGATTTTTTTTTTTTACTTATTGAAGAGATGAGGTCTCGCCAAGTTGCTGAGGCTGGGCTCAAACTCCTGGACTCAGGCAATCCTCTCTCCTCCACCTTCCACATTGCTGGGATTACAGGTGTGAGTCACTGCACCCAACTCCTTTCTTTCTTTTTTTTGAGTTGGAGTCTCACTCGGTCGCCCAGACTGGAGTGCAGTGGCCGCTCCCAGCCACCACAGCCTCACCTGCTG
>NW_007070632.1:76005-100509 GCF_000164805.1 Carlito syrichta | reverse complement strand
GATTTATTGTAGAGATGAGGTCTCGCCTGCCCAGGCGGGTCTTGAACCCGCGGGCTCAGGCAATCCACTCACCTCAGCCTCCCAAGGGCGCGGCATTACAGGCTGAGCCACCGAGCCTGGCTCCTTTCTTTTTTTTAGGCAGGGTCTTGCTCTGTCACCCAGGCTGGAGTTCAGTGGTACAATCACAGCTCACTACAGCCTCAAACTCCTGGGCTCAAGTGATCCTCCCACCTCAGCCTCCTGAGTAGCTGGGATTACAGGCATATGGCACCATGCCTGGCTAATCTTTAAAAAATTTTTGTGTAGATGAAGTCTCGTTATGTTGCCCAGGCCGGACTTAAACTCTTGGACTTGAACAGTCCTCCCGCCTCGGCTTCCCAAAATACAGGTGTGAGTCACTGTGCCCAGCCCGTGTTTTTCCTTCAATGTGTTTTTGAGATGTGTCCTCACTGGTACATCCAGACATAGCTCATTTCTTTTACCTACACTATAATGTAGCTTGTCTGCCTAGCCCTTTCCACATGGATCGATGCCAGGTATTCACAGCATCCTGCATCTGCCTGCAGTCAGTGCTGCTGGGAGCTCCTGGTATGCCAGTGTTTCTCCAGGATTTATTTCTGGAGGAATCATGGTTGTCATGGGCTCTGAGCCCTTTTATCTTTTATTTTTTAATGTAATTAATTAATTTTTTTGAGTTGGAGTCTCACTCTGTCACCTAGGCTTATAGCTACTGCAACCTTGACCTGCTGGGGTCCTTTTATTTCTAAGAGAGGCCCAAAGGCTCCATCTGCCCACCATACCCCTGGAGATGGCCCATGGGGTGTTCCTTTTACCTTTGTTTCCTGAACCAGTCCTTCCTTCCCCAATCAGTCTGTGTGAGCTCCAGGGACCTGCATCCTTACCAACTCTTGGTATTGTCAAATTTTGTAACTTTGGCCAGATTAATAGGTGATGGGCTCTCTGTATGACAGAAACAAAGCTAAGGTGAGCGAGAGAACAGCAGGAGAAATTTGCAATTTTTAAAACATAAAATTGGCGGGGCTCGGTGGCTCAGCCTGTAATCCCAGCACTTTGGGAGGTCAAGGCAAGTGGATTGCCTGAGCCTACAGGTTTGAGACCAGCCTGGGCAACTTCATCTCTACAATAAATAAAAAAAAAGTTAGCCGGTCATGGTAGCTACTTGGAGCCCAGCAGGTCGACGCTGGGGTGGCTGTGAGTGTGCCACTGCACTCTAGCCTGGGTGATGGAGTGAGACTCCAACTCAAAACAAGACAAAAAACATAATTAATTACAGGCTCACGCCTGTAATGCCAGCATTTTGGGAGGCCACAGCGGGAGGATTGCTTGAACCCAGGAGTTTGAGTTCAGCCTGGACACCATAGCAAGATCTCATCCCTACAACAAATTAAAAAATTAACTAGATGTGTGCCACATACCTGTAATACTAGCTACTTGGGAGGCTGAGTTGAAAGGATTACCTGAGCCCAGGAGACTGAGGCTGTGGTAAGCCATGATTGTGCCATTGCACTCCAGCCTGAATGGCAGAGTGAGACCCTGATTCAAAAAAATAAATAAGTAAATTGTAAATGTTGATACCATATGTGTAAATCTCATCCTCATGGTTTGACTCTTCACAGTCTAAGAAAGCCTTCCCTGGCCAGGTGCAGTAGCTCACAGCTATAATTCCAGCAATTTTGGAGGCAAGACCTCATCTCTACCAAAAAATAAAAAAATTAGATGGGTGTACTGGCACGTGCCTTTAGTCCTAGCTACTCAGGAGGCTGAGGTGGAAGGATTGCCTGAGCCCAGGAGGTCAAGGCTGTGGTGAGCCATGGTTGCACTTCTGCACACCAGCCTGAGTGACAGAGAGAGACACCAGTTCAAAAAAAAGGATGCCTTTCCTAACCCAAGGTCATTACCAAGATAGTCTTTTCTTCTTTGTATTGTTTTACAGATATGTAATTATTTTTATTCCCCAAACTTTTATTTTATTTTATTTTATTTTATTTTTGAGTTGGAGTCTCACTCTGTCACCCAGATCTGCTGGGCTCCGGCGATTCTTCCTCCTCAGCCTTCCAAGTAGCTGGAACTACAGGCGCGCACTATCACGCCCAGCTAATTTTTTATTTTATTGTAGAGATGAGATCTCACCAAGTTGCCCAGGTGGGTCTCGAACCCGCGGGCTCTGGCAGTCCACTCACCTCAGCCTCCCAAAGTGCTGGGATTACAGGCTGAGCAACCGAGCCCGGCTATTTTATTTTATTTTATTTTATTTTTGAGTTGGAGTCTCACTCTGTCACCCAGACTGGAGTGCAGTGGCTGCTCCCGGCCACCGCAGCCTCAACTTGCTGGGCTCTGGCGATCCTTCCGCCTCAGCCTTCCGAGTAGCCAGAATTACAGGTGTGCGCCACCACGCCCAGCTGATTTTTTGATTTTTATTGTAGAGATGAGGTCTCTCCAAGTTGCCCAGGCGGGTCTCAAACCCGTGGGCTCAGCCAATCCACTCACCTCGGCCTCCAAAAGCGCGGGATTACAGGCTGAGCCACCGAGCCCGGCTCCCCAAACTTTTAATTTGGAAATAATTATTGATTCACAGGAAATTGGGGAAAAAAACCTAGCCCTTGTGCAGCGTCTGCCTGGCCTTCCAGTGGGAATGTTCTGTTCAGCGATAGAGCCCCCAGAGCCAGAACTGATGCGGGTGCCACCCACGGCTCTGTTTACAATTTCATCACTTCTGGAGCCTGTGTGCATGCGTGTGTTTATAGTTGTGTGCAATCTTATCACCTGTGTAACTAATGTAACCACCACATTCCAGATCCAGAACTGTTCCTTCATCACCTGGTCCTTCATGCTACTTTTTTTTTTTTTTGAGTCGGAGTCTCACTCGGTCGCCCAGACTGGAGTGCAGTGGCCGCTCCCAGCCACTGCAGCCTCGACCTGCTGGCTCTGGCAATCCTTCCGCCTCAGCCTTCCAAGTAGCTGGAACTACAGGCGTGTGCTACCACGCCTGGCTAATTTTTTGATTTATTGTAGAGATGAGGTCTCGCCAAGTTGCCCAGGTGGGTCTCGAACCTGCGAGCTCAGGCAATCCACTCACCTCCGCCTCCCAAAGCGCTAGGATTACAGGCTGAGCCACCGAACCTGGCTTATGCTACTTTTTTATGGCCATGACTCCCCCTAACCCCTGGCAACCACTAATCTGTTCTCTACTGCTGTAATTTTATTACCTCAATAACATTATATAAATGGGCCATATGCAGTGGCTCACAGTATAATTCCAGTCCAAGGCGGGACTTGGAGTTCGAGACCAGCCTGGGCAACATAGCAAGACCCCTTCTCTACATAACAGTTTTTCAAATAAACTAGGCATAGTGGTGCATACCTGTAGTCCCAGCTACTCAGGAGCCTGAGACAGGAGGATCACTTGAGCTCAGGAGTTGGAGGGTGCAGTGAACTATGATTACACCACTGCACTCCAGCCTGGGTGACAGAGCGAGATCCTGTCCTAAAAAAAAAAACTGTATCCACCGGGTTCAGTGGCTCAGCCTGTAATCCCAGCCCTTTGGGAAGCCAAGGCAAGTGAATTGCCTGAACCCACAGGTTCAAGACCAGCCCGGGCAACTTGGCGAGACCTCGTCTCTACAATAAATCAAAAACTAGCTGGGCACGGTAGCATGCGCCTGTAGTTCCGGCTACTTGGGAGAATCGCCAGAGCCCAGCAGGTCGACGCTGGGGTGGCCATGAGCATGCCGCTGCACTCCAGCCTGGACAACAGAGTGAGACTCCAACTCAAAAAAAAAATTGTATCAACGGACTCCTACAGCATGTAACCTTCTGAGATAGTATGAAAAGACTCCTACAGCATGTAACCTTTTGAGATAGCTTAGTTGTGGCATGTATCAGTTGTCCCTTTTCATTGCTTCTTGTTCCATAGTTGCACGTTGTACAATTGGTTTGGCAATTCACCCCCTGAAGTGCATTTGGGTTGCTTCCCGTTTTTGGCAATCATGAGTCGAGCCACTGTGACACTCATGAACAGGTTTTTGCATGAATAAACATAAGTTTTTAATTCCCTGAGATAAATGCCCCAAAGGGCAATGGATGGGTTATACAGACAGGGCCTGAGTAGCTTGTAAAGAAACGCAAGAATCGGGAAGAGAAGGAGGAGGAGGATGTAAGGATAGACCCGCAGTGATGGGGGCCAAAGCACCGGTGGGGAAAGATCTCAATGTCGAAGATGCCGCTAGGCACAGTGGCACATGTCTGCAATTCCAGCACTTTGAGAGACGGAGGTGAGAGGATTGCCTGAGCTCAGGATTTCAAGACCATCCTGGGCAACGTGGCAAGACCTCGTCTCTTCAGTAAATCAAAAAAATTAGCTGGGCATGGAGGCACGCACCTGTGGTTCCGGCTACTTGGAAGGCTGAAGCAGAAAGATCTGAACCTAGCGGGTCGAGGCTGCAGTGGTAGTCAGGATGCCACTGCACTCCAGCTTGGGTGACAGAGTGAGACTCTGACTCAAAAAAAAAAAGAGAAGACACCCCATGGGAAGAGGAAGGAAGGGGCAGACCCCGGTGGAGGAGGAGGGACCCTGCATTCTGGACAGGAGAAGCCCAAAGTCTGAGGAATGTGGGGGATGGGGAAGACAACTTGTCCTTAACTGTCCATAGACCACCCCTAATAGGGACGCTGAGCACATGAAATAGGAGATGATATGGAAAAGTTTGGAGGGCAGATGATGGAAATTAGGGAAAAGACTAAAATGACTAGAAAGATGTAGCATCACATGTGCTGCCAAGCTCCCTCACTGATTAAGCATCATGAAGCTGGGCATGGTGGCTCAAGCCTGTAATCCCAGCACTTTGGGAGGCTAAGGCGAGAGGATTGCCCGAGCTCAGGAGTTCAAGACCAGCCTGGGCAACTTGGTG
The DNA here is from genome assembly GCF_000164805.1 of Carlito syrichta. Taxonomy (NCBI): domain Eukaryota; kingdom Metazoa; phylum Chordata; class Mammalia; order Primates; family Tarsiidae; genus Carlito; species Carlito syrichta. The sequence goes on along the minus strand of NW_007070632.1, from coordinate 95,581 downwards.
AGACCTCGTCTCTACAGTAAATAAAAATATAAGTCGGGCATGGTAGCACGCACCTGTAGTTCCAGCTATTTGGAAGGCTGAGGTGGAAGGATCCACCCAGCAGGTTGAGGCTGCGGTGACTGTGAGCATGCCACTACACACCAACCTGGGTGACAGAGTGAGACTCCAACTCAAAAAACAAAACAAAACTGATAAGCATCATGACTTTTCCCTCAGACTTTATTAAACTTTAAGGTTTTCCCTGAGGCTAATCATGGGACCACTGCTTCGCCAGCTTGGAGTTTTGTGGCTTGCTTTTTCTGTAAACCTTTTGATGTTTCTGTTTATCAGCTCCTAATTGAATACTGTTTTGTCTCAGTCTGAAAGTTTTGGTCAGCATGGCAATTTCACCCCTTTGAGGAAAAAATATTCTTTTCATAATATAAAATTCATAACGCAGTTTAAGATGTAAGAAAGAAAAACAAAAAAAAAAAACAAGAGCCAAACTATTTTCCAGTGTGCTTGATTCCTTTTTAAATAGGTGATATATCACATGGAACAAAATTCTGAAGGGACTGGGCACCATGGCTCACGCCTATAATCCTAGCACTTTTGGGAAGCTGAGGAAGAAGGATTAAGGCCAGGAGTTCGAGTCCAGCCTAGGCAACAAAGCAAGACCTTGTCTCTACAGAACATTTAAAAAATTAGCCAGGCATAGTGACATACATCTGTAGTCCCATCTACTTGGGAGGCTGAGGTGGGAGGATTGCTTGAGCCCAAGAATTCCAGGCTGCGCGACTGCATTCCAGTCTGGGTGATACTGCAAGACCCTGTCTCTAATACAAAAAGAAAAAGAAAAACTTTGAAGGGACAACAGTCTGCTTGGTGAAGTATGTCTCATCGTCCCTGACCTGGATACCCATTTCCCCTCTCTAGAGGCATCTACTGTTACCAGGCTAACATGTTCTGCAGAGATGATTTGTGTATATGAGGCAGGTATGTGCATGCACATTCCTTCTGCTGAATTTTAAATTTTGATGTCTTTATCTTTAGAGCTTTAATCTATCTAGAACTTAGAATTGCTGTTCACATCACACAATTTTTTTTTCTCCATAAATTTTGCCAGTGGTTCTAACCCCAGGAATTGAATGGGCACCCCTTCCCCACTCATTTGTGATACCAACTGTTAGGTACCAGAATCCCAGTAGGGGCCTCAAAAATGTTAGGTCAGATTAGATAGGGGGTCTGAGATCCGGTGGTGCACCAAAAGCAAAGAATTGCACAGGAGTTAGATTGGAAAATATAGTTTATTTAGAAAAGAGAGAGAGAGAGAAGATATTCACCTCCCCAAGATAGGGGAAGAGACCAAAGCCAGGAAATATGGCGGTCATAGCTCAAAGAACCATGTGGCCTGACCAGAATTTAACAAAGCAATGGCAAATGGCTGCATGAGGTTGAATGATTTTAAACCCTCCCTTTGATGGGGGCAGGTTGTTAAGGTGATTAGGTGGTAGTCTTTTTCACTTCATTGCAAAGGGGCAGGTGAACACAGGACTGATATCAGGTGATGGACAGCAGGCAGATGGATGGGTTCGTCACATGATTGTTGCCATCTTGATGGGGTCTCCCATGAAGGTCACAAAGAGTTAATTAGGTTAACTTCTTTACAAAACAAGCTGGGGAGGGGGTTGTAAAACAATTATCAGTAAGTATCTCTGAGAAACTGGTTTTGTCCTTGATTAGAGGTCAAGCTAGGTAGGTAATGTTAGGAGAATCTGACAGAACTAGGCAGTGTCAAGATGGCTGCTCATTGGATATATCAATTACATCTTGGTCCTTTCACCAAGTCCCACAAGTGAGTGACTGCATAACTACATATATCTGTTGTGGGTTCTTCATTCTAGCCCACCAATCCATTTTCCTATTATTGCAGCAATATCATAAATTGATTAGATGGACGTGGTGGCTCACGCCTGTAATCTCAGCACTTCGGAAGACAGAGACGAGAGGATTTCCCGAGCCTGGTTTCGAGACCAGCCTGTGAAACATGGCAAGACCTTGTCTCTACAATAAACTTAAAAAACTAGCTGGGCATAGTGGCGCATGCCTATAGTTCCAGCTACTTAAAAGGCTGAGGTGGAATGATTGCCTGACCCCAGCGGGTCAAGGCTGTGGTAGCCATGAGCAGCATGCCACTACACTCCAGCCTGAGTAGCAAAGTGAGACTCCTACTCAAAAAAATAAAAAATAAAATACATTGATTAATATAGCATTATCACATATCTTGGCCAGGTGCAGTGGCTCACACCTGGAATCCAAGCACTTTGGAAGACTGAGGCAAGAGGATCATTAGAGTCCAGAAGTTTGAGACCAGCCTGGGCAACATAGCAGGACCTCGTCTCTACAAAAAATAAGTTGGGGCCAGATGTGGTGGCTCAGTCTGTAATCCCAGCATTTTGGGAGGCCAAGGCAAGAGGATTGCCTGAGCCTGGGAGTTCGAGACCAGTCTGGGCAACTTGGTGAGACCTCGTCTCTACAATAACTTACAAAAACTAGCCCAGCGTGATGGCATGCGTCTGTAGTTCCAGCTACTTGGGAGGCTGAGGTGGAAGGATTGCTTGAGTCCAGCAGGTCGAGGCTGCGGTGACTGTGAGATGCCACTCCAACCTGGGTGACAAGAGTGAGACTTCAACTAAAAAAAATAATAATAAGCTGGGTGTGATAGCATGCACCTGTAGTCCCAGGTACTAGGAAGGCTGAGGCAGAAGGATCACCAGAGCTCAGGAAGTCAAGACTTTGGTGAGCCATGATTGTGCCACTGCACTCCAGCCTGGGCAACAGAGTGAGACCCTGACTCAAACAAACAGACAAAATCATGTCTTAATATCTTGTAGGGCAAAAACTCACTTTTTCCCCCAAGAATTTCAAGTCTTTTTTTTTTTTCTGGTTTTGAGTTTAAGTCTCACTCTGCCACCCAGGCTGGAATGCAGTGGCACAATCATCACTCACTGCAGCCATGGGCTCCTGGGTTCAGGCGATTTTTCCACCTCAGCCACCCAAATACCTGGGACTACAGGTGTGTACCACCTCACCAAGCTAATTTTTTTATTTTCTTATAGAAATGAGGTCTCCCTATGTTACCCAGGCTGATCTTGAAATTCTGGGCTAAAGTAATCTTTATGCCTTGGCCTCCCAAAGTGCTGGGATTACAGGCGTGAGCCACCATGCCCAGCCCATTTATTATTATTTTTGTTTCTTTTAGTTAGTTAGTTAGTTGTTTGTTTTGAGTTGGAGTCTCACTCTTGTCACCCAGGCTGGAGTGCAGTGGCATGCTCAGGGCCACCGCAGCCTTGACCTGCTGGGCTTAGGCGATCCTTCTGCCTCAGCCTTCCAAGTAACTGGAACTACAGATGCATGCCACCATGCCTGGCTAGTTTTTTTGTGTGTGTGATTTATTGTAGAGATGAGGTCTTACCAAGTTGCTCAGGCTGGTCCCGAACCCCCAGGCTCAGGCAATCCTCTCGCCTTGGCCTCCCAAAGTGCTGGGATTACAGGCTGAACCACTGTGCCCGGCCTTTTAGTTTATTTTTGTTTTATTTTATTTTTTGAGTTGGAGTCTCGCTCTGTCGCCCAGACTGGAGAGCAGTGGCTGCTATTTTCTCATTAGAAATTCCCAAGTGAGGAAATACTTTATGTAGTTTTATATTTGTGAACAGATTATTTTAGGGCAAATAAAATAAATGCATTTGAGGTTACAATTCAGAATTTATAATATTTTGACACATCTACAGTGGGATCTCATCTCTAAATAAAATTCCTCTATTTCAGAAGCCCCCAAACTCTCCTTCTGAGGATTTAGAAATCAGTAATGACTGGACTTGGTGACTCAGCCTGTAATCCCAGCACTTTGAGAGGCTGAGGCTAGTGGATTGCCTGAGCCTGTGGGTTCAAGACCCACCCAGACAACTTGGTGAGACCTCGTCTCTACAATAAATCAAAAATTAGCTGGGCGTGGTAGTGTGCTCCTGTAGTTCTGGCTACTTGGAAGGTCAAGGAGGCAGGATCACTGGATCCCAGCTGGTCGAGGCTGCAGTTGCCAGAAGTGTGCCACTGCAATCTAGTCTGGACAACAGAGTGAGACTCCAACTCAAAAAAAAAAAAATAGAAATTAGTAATGTGAGATGTCAGCATTTCCTCATCTTAAAGTTTCCCAGGATATGTAACCATCAGTAACTGATATCCATTGAACACAGGGGGATGTTTTTTCTTTCTTTCTTTCTTTCTTTCTTTCTTTCTTTCTTTCTTTCTTTCTTTCTTTCTTTCTTCTTTTCTTCCTTTCTTCCTTTCTTTCTTTCTTTTTGAAAGCAGGATTTATTGAAAGGATAGAAAAGCCCCCACAGTGGAAGGGGACCCGAGGGGGTTGCCCTTTAATTTTTTTTTGATTTAGAGTCTCACTCTGTCACCCAGGCTGGTGTGCAATGGCATGCTCATGGCCACCGCAACCTCAACCTGCTAGACTCAGGAGATCCTTCTACCTCAACCTTCCAAGTAGCTGGAACTACAGGCATGCACTATCATGCCCAGCTAATTTTTCAAAATTTTATTGTAGAGACCAGGTCTCACCAAGTTGCCTGGGCTGGTCTCAAATCCATAGGCTCTGGCAATCCACTTGCCTTGGCCTCCCCAAGTGCTGGGATTACAGGCTGAGCCACTGAGCCCAGCTCTTTATTATTATTATTTTATTTTTTAATTTTAATTTTTTTTTTTTGAGTTGGAGTCTCACTCTGTTGCCCAGACTGGAGGGGAGTGGCCACTCCCGGTCACTGCAGCCTTGACCTGCTGGGCTCCGGCGATCCTTCCACCTCAGCCTTCCAAGTAACTGGAACTACAGGCGTGCACTACCACACCTGGCTAATTTTTGATTTATTGTAGAGATAAGGTTCCACCAAGTTGCCCAGGCGGGTTTCGAACCCACGGGCTCAGGCAATCTACTCACCTCAGCCTCCCAAAGGTGCGGGATTACAGGCTGAGCCACTGAGTCCAGCTATTATTATTATTTTAGTAAGAATCTTACTCTATCACCCAGGCTGGAGTGCAGTGGCACACTCATGCACACCATAGCCTCAGCCCACTGGGCTCAGGTGATCCTTCCACCTCAGCTTTCCAAGTTGCTAGAACTATAGGTGCACACCACCATGCCTAGCTAATTTTTTGATTGATTGTAGAGATAAGGCTTCACTAAGTTGCCCAGGCTGGTCACAAACCACTGGACTCAGGCAATCCTCTTGCCTCTGCCTCCCAAAGTGCTGGGATTACAGGCATGTGTCACCACACCCAGCTCAAATATTTTACTTTTTTTTTTTTTTTAAGATGGGTACAATTCAGGATTAGGTATACAAGTGGTCATCATGTCAAATATTTTATTTTAATAAAATTTTATAATTTTTGTCTTTGAAGTTCTAACACATTTTTGTTCAGTTTATTTGCAAAATTTGTATTTATTTATTTGAGTTGGGGTCTCAGTCTGTTGCCCAGGCTGGAGTGCACAGCTTACCACACATTGAGGTGGAAGGATCGCCCAAGCCCAGGAGACTGAGGATGTGATAGCCATGAGGATGTGATAGCCTCTCAAAGGCGCGGGATTACAGGCTGAGCCACCAAGCCCGGCTAATTTTTTTCTTTTTTGAGTTGGAGTCTCACTCTATCGCCCAGACTGGAGTGCAGTGGCTGCTCCCGGCCACTGCAGCCTCAACCTGCTGGGCTCCGGCGATCCTTCCGCCTCAGCCTTCCGAGTAGCTGGAATTACTACTGAGCCCGGCTCTAATTTTTTTTTTTAATTGTAGAGATGAGGTCTCACCAATTTTCCCAGGCTGGTCTTAAACCCACGGGCTCCCAAAATGCTGGGATTACAGGCTGAGCCACTGAGCCCAGCTGGAAGAACATTTTTAAAGAGCTGAAAGATAAGAACTATTGACCGATAATTGTATTATTTATTTTATTTTATTTTTTTAGAGTCAGGGTGTCATTCTGTCACCCTAGCTGGAGTCCAGGACATCTCCCCAGGATGTCACAGCAGAAGATGGAGGTGAGAGACAGGCTGTGGAAAGGACTCTGGAAGCTCCACAGTGAATCTGATGAGTCTAAGGGCTGGGGGCTTTGGAGAGAGCCTGCCTGCCTACTCTGCCCAACCCCAAGAAAGAGGAAAAACAAGCCAGCGAGCACTAAGCAGGATAAATGTTTTGAAATTCACATCTGTACACATTAGAACTTAGAGAAAAAAGAATCCTAAAAATCATTGCCAAAAAGAAAAGACAGAAAACTTACAAAATAATTCAAATCGGGCTGGGCTCGGTGGCTCAGGCTGTCATCCCAGCACTTTGGGAGGCCGAAGTGAGTGGATTGCCTGAGCCCGCGGGTTCGAGACCCGCCTGGGCAACTTGGCGAGACCTCATCTCTACAATAAATCAAAAATTAGCTGGGCGTGGTAGCACGTGCCTGTAGTTCCAGGAATTTGGAAGGGTGAGGCGGAAGGGTCACCAGATCCCAGCAGGCCGAGGCTGTGGTAGCCGGGAGTGTGCCACTGCACTCCAGTCTGGACAACAGAGTGAGACTCCAACTCAAAAAAAAAAAAAAGAATTCAATTCGTAAATTAGCTGTCTGTGGTGGTGTGCACCTGTAGTCTCAAGTACTTAGGAACATGAGGTAGGAGGATTGCCTGAGCCCAGGATTATGCCACTGCACTCCAGCCTGGGTGATAGAGTGAGACTCCACCCCCCCAAAAAAGAACTGAAATTATGCTGTTACATTTGTTCTTGTAGCGTTATAAAATACTAATAGAGAAATATCTTCAAGGTAGACCTAAAGATTTGTCAATAGAAATTATTCAGCCTGGGCTGGGTGTGGTGGCTCATGCCTGTAATCCTAGCACTTTGGGGTGCTGACGCAGGAGGATTGCTTGAGCTCGAGTTTGAGACCAGCCTGGGCAGTATAGCAAGACCTCATTTTAAAAAGAAAAACCATTTTTTAAAAGAAATTAGCTGGGCATAGTGGTTCATGCCTGTAATCCCAGCACTTTGGGAGGCAGAGCTGAGAGGATTGCCTGGTCCAGGGGTTTGAGACCAGCCTGGGCAAATTGGTAAGACCTCATCTCTACAATAAATTAAAAAATTAGCCAGGCATGGCAGAACATGCCTGTAGTTCCAGTTACTTTGAAGGCTGAGGTGGAAGGATCCCCCGAGCCCAGCAGTTTGAAGCTGCAATGGCCGTGAGCGTGCCACCGTACTCCAACATGGGTGACAGAGTGAGACTCCTACTAAAAAAAAAAAAAAATTACTCAGACTGAATAAAGGAGGAAAATGAAAATGAACCTGGCCTTATGTACTTGTGGGACAATACCAAAAAGTCTAACATTCATTCCATGGGAGTTCCAAAAGGAAACACAGGAGTGAGGTATAGGAAAAAAAGTTGAAGCAATAATGGCTGAAAACTTCAGAGACACAAACCTACAGACCCAGGAAGCACAGCAAACTCCAAAAAGGGTATACCACAAAAAATCCATAGCCAGACACATCATAAATAAACTGTTGAAAACCAAAGACAAAAAAAATCTTGAAAGCAGCCAGAGGAAAACAATGCATTATTTAGAGAGGAACAACAATTTGCATAACTGTGGATTTCTCAACAAAAATTATGGGGGCCAGAAGGAAGTGGAAGGACTTTTTTTTTTTTTAATTGGAGTCTCACTCCATCTCCCAGGTTGAAGTGCAGTGGCATGATCATGGTTACCCCAGTGTCAATCCGCTGGGCTCTGGCAATCCTTCCACCTCAGCCTTCCAAGTAGCTGGAACTATAGGCACGTGCTACCATGCCTGGCTAATTTTTTTTTTTTGAGGTGGAGTCTCCCTCTGTCGCCCAGACTGGAGTGCAGTGGCTGCTCCCAGCCACCACAGCCTCGACCTGCTGGGGTCCGGCGATCCTTCCACCTCAGCCTTCCGAGTAGCCGGAACTACAGGCGCGCGCTACCACACCCAGCTAATTTTTGATTTATTGTAGAGATGAGGTCTTGCCAAGTTGCCCAGGTGGATCTCGAAACCAAGGGCTCAGGCAATCCACTCACCTCAGCCTCCCAAAGCTCTGGGATTACAGGCTGAGCCACCGAGCCCGGCTAATTATTTCAACTTCCTTTAGATAGTCTGTTTTCCAGATTGCTCTGTTCTGTGGGATTGATCTTATTCAGGAACCTTGTGATCCTCTGCTGCGAGAGACCTCTCTGGTGTGTAGGGATTATAGGTGACCTGTACCCAACCCAGTGGAGGGTGACAGCTCTTGTCTCTTAGTGAGCCCCAGCACAGCCATCACTAGGGACATGCTCGAGTCCTACTGTCCAAGGCCTCAGCTGCAGGTAGGCAGTGCCATTGTGGCTCTGTGGCTCTGGCTCAGCCCCTCTACAGGCCATGGACTTTGGTCCTTCATTCCCATGGGTGCCCCTTTCTGATAGCTTAGAAAGACGTTTCCATTTTTTCTGAACTAAGGAACCATCTTCTTTGCCGTACTTGAATGCAGCTATGTGTTCTAAGCTTTCTTCCCATATGTGTTTGAAGCAGAACAGGGAGGTTACAGTGTATCTTGTCTCCCTCCAAAATATGAGACCCAAATAATTAAGCATAAATTACTTTGCTATAGCATTTCAGATATGCTTCCCCACCCAACTGTTTCTAAAATTGGCTTCAGGGTGTACTCAGAAGGAAGAGAGACTAATAACACCAGCTAAGTGCAGTATTGCAAAATAAATTTATTTGAAGATAAACTGTCTTATAAAAGATCAGAGGCAACTTGAGATCCCAGATTCAGCTTGTCTCATAAAAAGATTCAACTTCAAGTAGCACAATTTCGTGTCTGCTTTTAATCCTGAACATTCTTGAATCATGAAACAGCCAACTGTTTATACAACACACTTGACATCTGGCTCCAGCACCAGTGGACCCACAGTGTTCAGTTCTGGGGCCACAGGTGCTGCAGCCTGCAGATTCACAAGGGCCCAGTTCTGGCCACTGTGACCTCTGGCTTTGACTAGAGACAGGTCCCAGCCTTTCCCTCCCTAGCACCTTCCAAAAGCACAAGAATAGACCAAGGCCACCCCTCTACTAGGGCAGAGCATGGAACTTCTGCGTGACAGTGTGCTGATGGGGCAGGTGCCCCTCTTTCTCAGTGACTCCCTGGTGGACTTGGTCAACCAGAGGTCAGAGCAGGCGGCCTCAGCAGGGCCTCTCCTAGCTGCCTGGCAGCTTGGAGGGGGAAGGGAGGAGAAAGGATGCCTGTGCTGGCTGAAGCTACGTAATGATCCTGGCAATGGCTTGCAGGGAGGGGAAGTCATCGTCCTGGGCAGTGTGCAGCGCCTGGTGGCTGCTGACATCACCATGTGCAAGCACCTGCTGGCAGGTGGGGCACACGCAGCAGTCCAGGCCTGCCAGCTGGCTGTTAGTCTGCCACGCGCCCTTCTTATTCTTCTTGGACTTGGTGCTAGGAGGCTTCTCGCGACTGCAGAAGTTCATGTGTGCAGACAGCAGCTCCTGCTGCTTGACTGTGTCAGGCAGCAGCACCAGCAGCTCATTAAATATCTTCTGGAACTTCTCCCCGAGCAGGTCCCGACAACTCTTGTAATACTGGGCCGCGGAGATCATGCCCTGCCACCCGGAGAGCCAGCCTCAGTCACCACCATCCCAGGTGACCGCAGGCTGGCTACCCTGTACCCCTGTCTCCCCTGACCTGTCTGAACTCCCCCGAGTGGCTCTTGAACTTGCTGAAGTGGGCCTCGTCGCTCTGTAGAAAGTCCTTGATGGACTGGATGAGCTGCAGGTTCCGCTCCCGGAAGTTCTCAGGGACCAGGTAGGCCCGGGGTATGGCCGGCAGCCTGGGTCTGGGGGATCAGGAGGTGAAGAGAAGGTAGAGGCTTCAGCCCTTAGGGTGGCAGAGGAGGACACCCGTTCCCCAGCCTCCAACAGCATGCAGCTGGGCAGTCCGCGACACTTACACTTTCGTGGTGGTAGCAGGGCTGGGGACACAGGCTGGATGGGGGCTGGGCAGGAGGCCAGAGAAGCCAGGGGGCGGCTTGCTGACAGGGGGCGCCAGACCTGGCGGGGGTGGGGGTGGCATGCCCTTCTGCAGCACCACAGTGTTGAAGCCTGCAGAGGCGGGAGGATGAGACCCTGCCCATGAACCTCACTGGCCATGCTCCCCACAGGCTGCCCAGCCCCCCGGGGTCAGCTTCCCTCCACAGCCACCCCTTCCACAGAGCAGGCCAGGGCCAGCACCTGCCACACCTGTGCTGCAACCCGGGCCTGCAAGAATGCACTGGCCTCAGCCCTGGAGGGACTACGGTCACCTGTCTCACAGAGGAAGTGGACACAGAGCAGGTGGTGGCAGAGGGTGGCCCCCGCACTCTGATGCGCCTGCAGGGCAGCCGGGAGCGAGCACACAGGCTCCCTGCGCCTCACCCCTGTGGGCTGTGCTCCTGTCTGTGCCCCGGCCTGACCCAGCCTCTACCCGGACACCCAAGGAGCAGGCCTGAGTAAGCATGTGTACCTGGGGGAGGGGGCATCCTGGGTGGGCAGGGGCCGCCCAGCGCTGGGAAGTCTTCCTGGGGTGTGGGGCAGGAGAGGGGCCCCAGGGGCCGTGGGAGCCCGGGGGGTTCCTTGGGGGCACTCCGAGCGGGGGCTGCCCCCTCTGCGTGTCCATTGATGATGACAGCGACTGGCCCTTCGGCCTTGCTGGCAGGAGCCTCAGGGACCTGTTCGATGCCATGGGGCTGTGAGGGACAGCTAGGGGGTGGTGGCTGGGGCGACGCCACGCTGGGCTTCTCGGAGCCCACCTTCTTCTTCTTGCCAACCTTGGAGGTCTGGGTGGAGGCCGGCCCCAGCAGGGAGGAGACAGAGACTGTAGCGCGTGTGCGGCGCAGCTCGTGTGCGGCCAGGCCACCCTCCTCCTCCTCCACGGGGGGTGGGCCGCCCTTCTTGCCGCCTCGGTTCCCCTTCCCAGCCTTCCTGGTAGGCTGGCCACCCCCACCGGCAGCCTGGGCCGCGAGGGTAGGTTGTGCTACCTTCTTGCTGCAGCTGCTGTTCCAGGCAGAGATGAGGCTGGTGGGGGCAGTGCTGGGCTTGGATGCCGAGGACACCAGGGCAGGGAAGTCCTCCTCTTGGAAGGCGTTCCTACCCCTGGTGGGAATGGAGTACACCAGTGCCAACCCCACAGGGCCCAGGGCTGCCACAGTGGAGCAGGAAGAGGAAGTGCAGGCAGAGAGGCTGGGGAAGTCTTCGTCCTTGAGCTTTGGGCTGGGCGGTGGGAGGGTGCTGGGTGCAGGGAGACAGAGCTGGTTAGCCATTGCTGGGCCTGGCCGCTCCACTTCCAGTTACCAGCCATGGGTATCCACAGCCTCACCCAGTTCCCCTGACATACCTGGGAAGGGCAGTCCCTGAGGCTGAGCCCGTGGCTGGAAAGGCCTCCTGGCTCACAGGACTGTCTGGGGAGGTTTCCTTGGGGCCTGCAAGAAGCAAGGGCCCTGGGTGAGGCCCAGGGGGGAGGCCCTCTGGGGGCCCGAGGCACACAGGGTGCTCATCAGCCCAATGAAGACCTTGACTGCCAGAGCATGGCGCTCACCACGAGCTGGCTGCTGGTCCCATCCGGCAGGGCTTTCTCACCTGGGCCTTCACCCAGAGTCCAGGCTGGGCGCCGGAGGCCGCGGGATTCCTCAGGCCCCTGTGCCGCTGCCTCGTCCTTCTCAGGCCTGCTGCCTTCCTCTCGGTCCTTGCTCTTGGGCGTCTCCACCGGCTGCTGTGTGGCCATGGAGGCCCGGATGGCAGCTGCCACTGCTCGGTCCTCTTCTTCCCTGGAATAGAGAGGCTGGCCTTCGGGCTGGGCAAGCGTGAGGCCTGGTGCTTGGGCAGCATTTCGGGTTGACACCTGTACACAACTGTGCTGACTGCTCAAGCGACAGACAGAGGCCCCTTTTGCTCATCTCAACATGCAAGGTGTGGCTGTGGCTAGAACCAGAGGAAAGAGGGGGAAACTTCTGCTTGCCGAGGACACTGGGCAGACCCCGTGGCCACACACAGGACCCAAGTCCCTGGCCCCTGGCCCTATTCCCACCTCAGGGTAGTGCAGGAACACGTCGGCAGCGTGCAAATCCTCCCACCTTTTGTACCGCCAGCTTCCTCGGCGACTCTGCTGGGCTCCACGTGCACCGGCACGGCCCCCTCGGCCCTGGCGGCTATACCTGTCCACCTCCTCATAGTCCTCGCCACCGACGACCCCTGTGGCCAGCACACAGCCTGTCACTGCCTGGGCTGGGACGGCAGCAGGAGTGATGGGCCTGCCATCCAAGCTAGACCCAGGCCAGTGCTCAGACCTGGACAGCAGAGGCTCCCCACCACCCACACACGCACGCTTAGGGTGGGCATGGATGCTTCGCACGATGGGTACCAGCTGCAGGCCTCTATGACCTGGTGCCAGGTCAAGCACACAGCGCAATGGGAGATGAGCCTGGCCCACAGTCCCAGGGCGGACCCTACGCAGCAGGACTCAGCAGGTGCCTCCTGCCCTAGGGCAGAGCCCTGGAATCCCAGAATGGCAGACCTGAGACCTGGGGCTGTAGTGCTCCGTGTGCACAAGGCGCTCAGGCTCACAGCACATCTGCCGATAAGGAGACTGAGGGACAGGCACCGCACGCAGTCCCAGCTGAGCTGTCAGGCATTGGACCAACCTAGGTCTCAGGCTCCAGCCGGTGCAGCCATGTGGACCCAGAGCAGGGTTCCCAGGCCAGGCTGGAGCTGGCAGTGCCCTGCTCACCCTCATTCCGGTGGGAGTGCCTTGGGGCATAGCTGAACTGCAGGTCGATCTGGCGGTTCTGGCGGGCCTCGGCACGGCTCCGGCTATGACAGGCCATCCTGTGGGCCTTGAGATCGATCTCCGTGCGGAAGGCATGGGTGAACTGCTCCGTGCTGCAGCGGCCCTCCTCGCACAGGAAGTGCTTCTCCCGGAAGTGCTCACGCAAGTACGCGTAGTCACTGGCAGAGGACGGGGTGTCAGCAGGGCCCAGCCAGCCTCACCAACCGGCTGGCTCCCGGAGGGCCCCTGGAAGGGCCGAGGTACCACCCGCCCACCTATAGTAGTCCTGGGCCCCGTCCGAGTCGCAGAAGTGGCAGAAGTAGTGGTCGCGGCGCAGGTGCTTGAGCAGCTCATCATTGTCCAGGTAGCGCTCATCACAGAACTTGCAGAGCGGGTGTCCGCGGTGCGACGTGTCGTCAGGGTCCCCCTGCATGCGGTGCCGAGCCAGGTCCTTGCGCGAGTACCACTTGCGCTCGTATGTGAAGATCTGCAGGACACAAGGGGCTGGGCACAGGCCAGGGGTCCTGGGTCCCCCACTCCTCCCACGGGCCAGTAGCGGAACAGCCAGCGATGAGGAGAGGGCCCCAGTGGCACCAACTCTGCCCCAGAGCTCCGGTGGGCCCCCTGGGCCACTGGAGCCCCGCCTTGCCCAGGCCACACACAGCCCGGTGCTCTGGGGGGCTAGTCTAAGGTGCTCTGAGCCTCGAGGGTCAGACGGCATGTGGATAAGCCTCCCACAGCAGGCTGGCTGCGCCCCCTCTTCCTGGGCTCTCCCAGGGCCCCGGGCACACCTGGAGGTGCTGGAGGCACAGCCGGCAGCAGAAGAGCTCGTGCTGCTTCCGCATGTGCTGCTCCAGGTCCCCGAAGAGGCTGAAGGGCGGCAGCTCGGGGCACCGCGGGCACTCATGCTGCAGCAGCTGCCTGGGGAGACACCGAGAGCTGCCCACTGTCCCTGGACACTCAGCGTCCCCACCTAGAGTGGGCCACTCACCAGACCCACCGGCTTGTGACTCAGGAGGACACGCACAAGGCCACAGCTGGGACAGAGTCTGACAGGAGAACACAACGGAGCCCACAGGCAGGGCCTGAGTCAAAAGCCCTGGCTCTTGCCCCGGGCAGGCGAGTGCTTCTCCCCTGGAGCACAGGGACCACTCCTGTGACAACCGTGCCCTTTACTGGGTTTTTGGGCCGTGGGCTAAAGCCTGACTCACATGCCTCACGTATCCCTCAGAGTCCCAGAGGCAGATGCTGTGCCCACACTGGAGTGTGTTCCCTGCGGGACGGTCAATTCCACTACCACCCCAGGAGGGTGCTGAGTGTCCCCAGTCACAGGAGAACCTGCCTGATGGCACACAGACGGTCCCTGCAAGCTGAGGACAGGAGCCCAGATACCTGGCCCTGACAGCTGTGCACGACACACCCCAGCTCCCTCAGCCCCTCTCAGGAGCACGAGAGGTGACGGCCGCACACTCATGGGCAGCCTGCGGGGTGAGGATCCCTCTCACCTGTACAAGGTGTACACTTTGCCATCCATAAAGTAGATGTCATATTTCTTCTCATGCTGCAGCTGGTGGACGGGGATGGTGGCGAAAGCAGGAAGCCTCTTCCCAAAGACCACCTGGGGTCAAGCCAGAGGGTGGTGAGCAAGGCAGGGCCGGGACACCCCCGGACACTGCAGAGGTTCCGAGACAGGGAGGCCCTCAGGGTCTTCATGAGCAGGGTGAGGTGGGTCTGGCCTCGGGGTCCCTTCTGGGAGGCCGGAGGCAGCTTCAGTGGGCAGCGGCCTCTGGCATCCTGGGCCAGCTCGGCCTTCCCCTCACCCCCAACTCAACTGCCCGGGCTGGTCAGGCAGAAGACAGAGTTGCAATGCCAAGCTTCTCCATCAGGGGGCTGCCAGGCCAAGTCCCAAAGGGACGGCAGCACAGGGGCCTTAGCTCCAGCCCAGTCTCAGCCCTCACCCCGGCTCCACCCTGTGGGGGCACAGACCAGCTGTCGCACTTTCAGGGAGGGGAAAGGATGCGTTCCAGCAGCCGTTAAGGGAACAGTGAAAGCCACCAGCCCTGGACGCATCAGGTGACGCACAGCAGGGCCACGTGGCCGTGGTCCAGTGTCCTCTCCCCATTTCCATGGCGCCTGCACAGGGCTGGCTCTCAAGCCGACAGCCCGCCTCAGCTGCTCCCAGCCAGTTACTGGGACCATCTTGGGCGGCACCAAGGGCACAGGCTGCCATCCTGTGCACCAAGGGCCCAGTGCTGCACAGAGTCTCTGCACTGGGCCCTTTCTCCAGGTCTTTCTCCCCTTCACCTCTTCCCACAAGAGCTGGGGCAAGGCCTGGGGGCCCACCCTGCCCCACCACAGACCCTGGAGTCCCCAGCACAGCCCATGCCCTTCCAGGCTCAGGGTTCCCAAGCTCCCGCCAGGCTCCTTCATCCTCAGCAGCCCTTGCTTGCCACCAAGCCCCTCTGGCCAGGACCCTGATGCTCCCACCCCCATGGTGATTTATGCTATCACATCCTTCCCTGGATCCAGCCCAGCCCTGGTTGTCTCCTCACAGCCCCCGCCCCCCCCCACTCTGCCACTGGCCACTCGCCTCAGCTCAGAGTCCCGAGAACAGCCAGGAAGTCTCACCAGCACAGCTGGGGTCACCCTCACCTTGGGGAAGGACACGTCAAGGTCTTCTGTTGCTATGTTTAGCCTTAGCCAAGGAGGATATTTGGGACCAGAATAACCATGGACTTGAGAAAGCTCAGGACTGGCTGGGGAGAGGAGCCCCGCGCCCACTTGGGTCCCTGGGGTGGTCACACTCTGTGCCCAGTGGCAGGGTAGCTAAAGCTGGCTGCCCGGAAGGTTTGGGAGACAGTCAGAAGAGCTCAGCCTCCACTTATTCTGTGACATGCTTGGGGAGAACACAGACCTACAGCTTCCCCCACCCCCGCCAGGAGCCAGAGGTGCCATGGTCCTACACACCCATCCTAGGGGACAAGGCGGGAGCAGAGCCTGGCAGACCTCTCTCCCCTCTTCATGCCATGAGAGGCTAGGCAGGACGGACAGGCTGTGCGCCCATGACTGGCTTCCGATGAGAGTTGCAGCTCTGGCCTAGAGGACCCATCACAAAGGCTGCTGGACCCTGTTCCAGGCTGTCTTCCTCCCCAGCTGACCCTCCCCAGGCCCTGTGCTGGCCCCTTCTGGTGGGATCTGCCTTCCGGGGGCAAGCTTCTGCCTCACAACAACTCCCCAGGGTGCCTCTCCGGCCCAGGCCCAAGAGGGAGCAACATGGCTGTGAGCCACCCAAGATACGACTGGATGTGGAGCAGATCCCCGTGGAGCAGGCAGGACTCATAGCCCCCACAGAGGGCCACACCCCTGCCACAGCTTCTCTGAGGGAGCTGAGGCAGCAGCAAGGCGGCCAGAGGAGCAGCCTGCAGGGGAGCTCCGGAGGCTGCCAGAAAGTACCTAAGCCCAGCAGACTCGGCGGAGGGACACCTTCCTTTCTGAGGGGAACCCAGGGTCAGAGGCCCCCATCAACGCCTCCCGCCTCGATGCCCTCCTTGCTGATCTTCCCTGGGTGGCGTTTCTTCAGGCTGCAGGGAGGAGTCCCACCTCTTTTTCTTTTGAATGGGAGTCTCACTCTGTCACTCAGGTTGGAGTGCAGTGGCACGCTCCTGGCCACCACAGCCGCAACCTGCTGGGCTCAGGTGATCCTTCCGCCTCAGCCTTCCAAGTAGCTGGGACTACAGGTGTGCACCACCATGCCCAGCTAATTCTTTGATTTATTGTAGAGACGAGGTTTTGCCCAGTTGCCCAGACTGGTCTCGAACCCCTGGGCTCAGGCAATTCTCTCGCCTCGGTTTCCCAAGGGGCTGGGATTACAAGTGTGAGCCATTGCGCCCAGCTGAGTCCCATCTCTCAGGCTGCAGGGCAAGGGACCTCCTGAGCACCCTGCTGTGCAACTGATCTCCCTAGAGCACCACCTGTGCACAGGCATGGTGCCAGGCCCCGCTGAGGACAGAGACTCCTGTCCCTGCTGCCCTGAGGCACCTACGCCCAGGCACTGCTGGCACATCACGAGTCCTGAGCAAGTTCTGTGGGGCAGCACTGGGGGGCGCCAGCGGACTGTCAGGATGGAGGCCGCTGGAGGCAGAGAGTTGCAGGGAACCAGGTGGAAGCCGGACCAGGCGGGCTCAGGGAAGGCCAGCATGAAGGACCTAGATGGGCCCAGTGCAGGAGGGCTGAGCACAGGGAGGTGCTAGCACAGGGAAGCCAGCTCTGCTCCATATGCCAAGGGCACACATGTGCTACTGAGGCAGCAGGTCCAGGAAGTCATGCAAGGCAGGGGCTGGGGACAAGGTGCCCGCTGAGTCAAGTCTGGATAGGGTCCATCTGCAGTGGGGTCCTAACTGCATGGGGACAGCAAGGCCCAGGAGCATTCATTTCTCCTGAGCAGTCTGGCAGGGGTGGCCTGGGCATACCCGAGCCAGGCAGGAAAATGGGGAAGAAGGGCATTGGGTCAGCTCAAGAAGGGACAGGAACCACAGGAAAAGGCTCAAGGAAGAGAAATGGCTGTGGGCAATGCAAGACCAAGCCTGAGCTGGCTGGGGCACGAGGACGAGCAGGTCTGTAGCCACACATTGCCCTTCCCAGCAGGCAGGGAGACCAGGACTGGACAGTCAGTCTTGAGGAGTAGATGCTGGAATGGCAGTGCAGCCAGGTGGGGCCCGTGTCGCCATCCCCAGCAGAGGGGGAGGGCAGGACAGGGGCTGGACAAGGCAGAGAGAGCATGGTGGCCAGTCCGGGCACAGGCAGGATTTACCAAGGAGCCAACCAGCGAGGCCCTCCCTCCCTGGTGACACTGCAGCGAGACCAGGCGGGGGATGGAAATGTAGAGGCTGGTGGAGATGACTGGGCTGGGGCTGCAAAGGGAAGGAGGCTGGGAACAAGCTCTAGGTCACCCCGGTGCAAGAGGGTCGTAGGTCTGAGGACAGAAATACAGGCCTAGGCAGGCCCTGGGCGGGCTAGGCAGATGACCCAGGGGGAAGGGGTGCCCTGGGTGAGCCCCAGCATGGTCAGGCCAGACCCTGAGGCAAGTGTGAGGCAGATGAGGGTGACAGCCTGCTCAGGACCCCTACAGGAGGGGTGTGGGTATTTGCCTGGGTCCCTGCTCCTCCCCACTGCCCACATGCAGTGCGTGCTCAAAAAGAAGCGCTGAGTGGACCAAAGGCCAGGTGGTGCCGGCAATGAGCACTGGCAAGAGTGAGATGATGGAGAGGCCAGCCAAGGCCTATGGAGGGGAGTTGGGGGTCTTGGGGATCGCTCTGTGGGGTAAGCCAGAGAGTCCAGGCCCCCAAGGCGCCCAGAAGGGAACAGGAGCAGGGATCATCTTACAGAGAGAGCCAGGACCACAGAGCGACAGGGAGGGGCCACGAACAGTAGAAAAACACGACCTGAGTCAGCAGGTCCCGCCTCCTGACCTAAGCCTTGGGGCCAGAATGGGCTGGCACCCCTTCCACTGCCAGCCTGTGAGATGCGTGTGGGCAGCATTGCGGGGGAGTGGGGGCGCAATCCCATTAGGACTCCTGCAGCAGCACCAGGGACCCCCAGAAAATGGCCCTTGGGAAAGATGCACCCAGAAAAGAGGATGAGAACCAGGACCGTCAGCCACACCCACCAACCTCAGGGAGGCACCCGCCCACAGGATGGGAGCCTGCGTTGACCTCCCAGCTGAGCGCCTACTAGGCAGTCTAGGCTGACCTGGTTCCTGGCCTGATAAAAGCTGCAGGGTCCTGACAGATTCCATGAGGAGGGTCTGTGTCAAGGTGTATAGTATCAGCACGCAAATGGAGCAGCTTAGGGCCTGGCATCTGAGCACAGGTTTCACAGAGATTTCATCCCACAGTGAGGTCAGAGCAAGGGCAGGGCTCAGGACTAAGGGTCGCTGTGGGAATTCCTGAACATGCGTGGGACACGGGACGTATTCAGAGGGCAGCACAGGACCCGACAAGGGAAAAAGAAGCGCTAGGATGAAGCACCAAGTTCAAGGGGGTGAGGAAAAAGGATGAATGGGAGGGGCATCAAGCTGAGCCCAGCAGTGCCATCTCACCAAACAGCACCTTCTGTGGACTCCTCCTGCTGCCCAGCTATGCTGGCAGGCCTGAGAAAAAGCCCAGCCTAGGCTAGGGGCAACCAGTGCCACACCACACCCCAGCTGACAGCGCCTGTCAACAGCCCCTGTCACTGAGCTCCGGGAGGGTGTGGGGCCCACAAGGAGTCAGGAGGGCAGACGCAGTCACTGTAACCACAAGTAGGTGTTCACTCACTTCCTACATGAGACCTGCAATCACCCACAACCCACCCACGGATGGAGCCAAGACCTCACTTGTGAACACCTCCAAAGTGCCTTCCTTCCTGGAAAGATGCCACAGATATGCTGGGAAACCTGGCTGCGGAAGGTTATGCCATGGTATGCAGGACTGGACAGCGAGGCAGGCCCTGGCAAAGCCAGGAGGCACGCACTGAGTAAGCCATGGGCTCAAGGCATTCTTTACCCCAGGTCTCTCCCAGGTCTAGGTCCGCCTCCTCCCATCACATTACACAATGACAGAATCTCCAAGTGACTTTTTCCAATAGGGCAAAGGGTAGATGCCCACAAACGCTCAGAGGATTACGGCATCTCTTTGGCTCCTTTAATATAAATGTCGGCTTTAAAAAAAAAAAAAAAAAG
>NW_007070632.1:75662-75985 GCF_000164805.1 Carlito syrichta | reverse complement strand
AAAAGAGGCCAGGCTCAGTGGCTCAGCCTGTAATCCCAGCACTCTGGGAGGCCGAGGCAAGTGGATTGCCGGAGCCCGTGAGTTCGACATCAGCCCAGGACTTGGCGAGACCTCGTCTCTACAATAAATAAAAAATTTAGGAGCTGGGCTCGATGGCTCAACCTGTAATCCCGTGCCTTTGGGAGGCTGAGGTGAGTGGATTGTCTGAGCCCGCAGATTCGAGACCCGCCTGGGCAACTTGGCGAGACATCATCTCTACAATGAATCAAAAATTAGCCAGGCATGGTAGTGCACGCCTGTAGTTCCAGCTACTTGGAAGGCTG
>NW_007070632.1:74303-75642 GCF_000164805.1 Carlito syrichta | reverse complement strand
CACTCCAGTCTGGGCGACGGACTGAGACTCCAACTTAAAAAAAAAAAAAAAAAAAAGAGCTGCGGTTCTCAGACTTTGGTATGCATCAGATTCACTTGGAGGTCTTGTTAAAAACAGATTTCTGCCAGGCTCAGTGGCTCAGCCTGTAATCCCGCGCCTTTGGGAGGCTGAGGTGAGTGGATTGCCTGAGCCCGTGGGTTCGAGAACCGCCTGGGCAGCGAGACCTCATCTCTACAATAAATCAAAAAATCAGCCGGGTGTGGTAGCGCATGCCTCTAATTCCGGCTACTTGGAAGGCTGAGGTGGAAGGATCGCAGGAGCCCAGCAGGTCAAGGCTGCGGTGGCCGGGAGCGGCCACTGCACTTCAGTCTGGGCGACAGAGTGAGACTCCAACTCAAAAAAAAAAGAAATTTAGGCATGGTAGCCCGCGCCTGTAGTTCCGATTACTTGGAAGGCTGAGATGGAAGGATCGCGGGAGCCCAGCAGGTAGACGCTGGGGTGGCCGTGAGCGTGCCACTGCACTCCAGCCCGGGAGATGGAGACTCCAACTTCAAAAACAAACAAAAAAAGGAAATCCCTCCTCTTCAACACTGTTGTCCCTGGGTCACATCTAGGGAGAGGGAGAGGAAAGCCAGATTCCCTAGCCCAAACCTTCTATGAACAAACCAGGGAATTTCACAATGCTGGAAGCAAACAGACCTCTAGGTGCAATAGAGCAAGGGATCCCCAGCTAGATGCTCACAATCAACAGCTAGCAGTGGCAGAGGGTGGGGGACGCTCCAGAACGACTTTTGACCCCTGGGATCTTCCAAGACTGGGCAGCGTCAGAACGTCTGCCATTCACATTCCCTAGAGCTGGGCCCCCAAAGTCGGAACTGGAGAGGAGGAGGAAAACTTCCTAACCCTTTCATCCCTCCCCGCCAAGAGCCCGGAGAAGCCCCTCTTCTCCAGCGGGCAGGTCTGAGTGTCACCTCCACTCAACAGATAGAAACATCAGCCTCGGGAGGAGTTTGCGGGGTCACCCGAGGGGGCTTAGAAGCACAGCTGGGCTGGAAGTGCCAGGAGCCGATCCTCGCTTCCAAGAGAGCCTGCCTCTGGAGGGTCTCCCGTGCCCTTGCTCCACCCGAATGGAGACCCCCGAGGAATGAACTCCTGAAGACAAGCGGAGCTCGCGATCTGTGGTCCGGCAGGAATTCCTGGGACAGAAGGGGAAAGTCCCCAGACTCAGTCCCACGGGGATCGCGCCCTCCTCCACCCAGCTCCGCCGCCTCTTGCCTCCAAGCCGCAGACGACCCCAGCCGGCCCCACGGCGGGGACCCGCCGCGCTGGCCCCACAGCG
>NW_007070632.1:71538-73251 GCF_000164805.1 Carlito syrichta | reverse complement strand
CGAACCCGCGGGCTCAGGCAATCCACTCACCTCGGCCTCCCAAAGCACGGGATTACAGGTTGAGCCACTGAGCCCGGCTACTTCTTTTATTTTATTTTATTTTATTTGAGTTGGAGTCTCACTCCGTCGCCCAGAGTGGAGCGCAGTGGCACGCTCCCGGCCACCACAGCTTCGACCTGCTGGGCTCTGGCGATCCTTCGCCTCAGCCTTCAAAGTAGCTGGAACTACAGCCATGCACTACTACCATGCCCGGCTAATTTTTTTATTATTATTATTGTAGAGATGAGGTCTCACCAAGTTGCCCAGGTGGATCTTGAATCTGCGGGCTCAGGTAGTTCCCTCACCTCGGCCTCCCAAAGTGCGAGATTACAGGCTGAGTCACCAAGTCCACCCACACCTGTACTTTAAAATAAGAAAGAAATGGACTTGAAACCCCAGTTCTGCCACGTATTTGCTGATGATCTTGACTGGCTCACTAAAACCCTTAACTTCCTCACTTACACAACAGGATCACCATATCAAATAAACCAGGTAGACTGGCCATGTGCAGATGTCATCTGACCTTCACAAAACCCCATTAAAGGACAGCAAAGGAAAAAAAAAAGTCACTAGTCCACCAGCACAAAGAGAACAGGAGGTGGGAGGCAACCAGGGAGAGGTGGAAACGTGTCTTGGAATGGCAGGTGAAGAAGGAAGGTGATTTGTTTATCAGAGCATCCCCAAGACCGTGGGGAGACCCTGAGAAGTTTCACTCACAGAACCACTGGGAGTGGGCTGCCGTGGGGACCTGAAAATGGGGGTGGGTGGAAGTCCATGCATTGAACTGGGCACTCCCCACCCCAGTCCCTATATCCATGCCTTCCCTGCCACCAGCAGGAGCCTGACAAAACTGATCATCAGCTCCAGAGAAGAGACTTTCCCACCTCGTGAGGAAATGAAACCTGGCCTGATGCTCAGCCACCCTTCAGCAAGCTCTGCCCCCACAAAAACATCCAGTCAGCATTGTGGAGCTCATTTGTTTTTTCTTTTTTTTTCAGACAGGGTCTCACCCTGTCACTTAGGCTGGAGTGCAGGGGCATGATCTTGGCTCACTGCAGCCTTGACCCCCTGGGCTCAAGCCGTCCTCCTACCTCAGCCTCCCAAGTAGCTGGGACTAGAGGTGTGCACCACCACGCCTACCAGACTCATTTTTTAATGCTTATTTATTTATTTATTTATTTATTTTTGAGTTGGAGTCTCTGTTGCCTGGGCTGGAGTGCAGTGACACAATCACTGCTCACCACAGTCTTGACCTCTGGGCTCAGGTGATCTCCCACCTCAGCTTCCTAAGTTGCTGGGACTACAGGTTTAAGCCACCCAGCCAGAGTCTCATCCTTTTTTATTTTTCTGTTTGTTTTTTAGTTGGAGTCTCACTTTGTCACCCAGGCTGGAGTGCAGTGGCACACTCACGGGCACCCCAGCCTCAACCTGCTGGGCTCCGGTGATCTTTCCGCTCAGGCTTCCAAGTAGCTGGAACTACAGGTGCCTACTACCACACCTGGCTAATTTTTTATTTATTGTAGAGATGAGGTCTTGCTGTTGTCGGGGCTGCTCTCGAACCCACGGACTCAGGCAATCCACTCATCTCGGCCTCCCAAAGTGCTGAGGTTACAGGTTGAGCCAACGAGCCCGGCCTCTTTTTTATTTTTTGAGTTGGAGTCTCACTCTGTCCGT
>NW_007070632.1:68477-71518 GCF_000164805.1 Carlito syrichta | reverse complement strand
CTGAGCCACCGAGCCGGGCTCTTTTTTTTTTTTTTTTTTTTTAAGTCAGAGTCTCATTCTGCTGCCCAGGCTGGAGTGTAGTGGCACACTCTTGACCACCACAGCCTTGACCTGCTAGGCTCAGGCCATCCTTCCACCTCAGCCTTCCAAGTAGCTGGAACCATAGGCATGTGCCACCATGCCCAGCTAATTTTTTTATTTATTGTAGAGACGAGGTCTTGCCAAGTTGCCCAGGCTGGTCTTGAACCCCTGGACTCAGGCATTCCTCTTGCCTCTACCTCCCAAAGTGCTGGGATTACAGGTGTGAGCCACCATGTCCAGCAGCTCTCATTCTTTTTTTTTTTTTTTTTTGAGTTGGGGTCTCATTCTCTTACCCAGGCTGGAGGGCAGTTGCACGCTCCCAGCCACGGCAGCCTCAATCTGCTGGGCTCAGACGATCTTTCCATCTCAGCCTTCCAAGTAGCTGGAACTATAGGCATGCACCACCATGCCTAGATAAGTTTTTGATTTATTGTAGAGATGAGGTCTCGTCAATTTGCCCAGGCTGGTCTCAAACCCATGGGCTCAGGCAATCCTCTCACCTTGTCCTCCCAAAGTGCTGGGATTATAGTCGTGAGCCACTGCACCCGGCCCTCATTCTTAAATGTAGACAGGCAGCCAAAGGTCTCCAGACTTATGAGGAAAGTCTGCAGAATGAAAGACAGAAACCAAAACAAACAGACCCGAGAGCAGAAGGAAACCTTAGAATGAACTATATTTGATATTCACAGAAAAGGTATCAGTTCCATGAAATGAGAATAGGATGTCTTGAACAACAGTGACAACCACAAGCAATCAGAACAAGAAAGGACTCTTAGAAATGTGAAATATAATAATAGCATGAATAAATATCTACTAGCAAGATGGGGAGATAAAGTTGAGGAGATCTCCCAGTGAGCAGAACAAAAAGACAGTGATAGAAAATGGAGAAAATAAGGAGATAGAAAATAAGGATCCAGCAGGTGCATTATCTAATAGGAATTTCAGAAAGAACAGACAAAAGAGGAGAAAATTATTAAAGCACCAAAAAGGCAATATACGTCATAACTAAAGGACCCAAGTCTTCACATCAGAAGGGTCCAATTCAGGAAAAAAGACTCTCACTGATAGACACCAGCACTTTGGGAGGCCAAGGCAAGTGGATTGCCTGAGCCTGCAGGTTTGAGACCAGCCCGGGCAGACCTTGTCTCTACAATAAGTAAAAAAAAATTAACCAGGCGTGGTAGCACATGCCTGTAGTTTTGGCCACTTGGAAGGCTGAGGCAGAAGGATTGCCGGAGCCCAGCAGGTTGACACTGGGGTAGCTGTGAGTATGCGTGCCACTGCACTCCAGCTTGGGTGACAGAGTGAGACTCCAACTAAAAAATAATAATAATAAGTAAATAAGTAAATAAATAAATAAATGGCAAAACAGATTGGCCCACTCACCTCATCCTTACAGGGAGTTCCTGTTCAGGGCCAGGCTCCATATCTGGGGCAGACGTGGTGCCAGCCATGACTGGCTGGTTTCTAACAGGGATTGCTGTGTGGTGGAAATGTGAGTTGAGCCTCAGAAACGAGGGTCTCATGGGATGTAAGGATCATCACCTCCTCCCCCCAGGTGGAGCTTGGCTCCAGACCCCTGAGATGGGGAGGAAGAAAGGGCCTTTGTCACCAAGACCCTTGGATGCTGGCTGGGGCAGGGTACAGAGCCCCTCTGCAGCCTGAACTAGGAGCCCCCAGGCACCCTGAAGCAATTCTGTGTTTTGCTCCTCTAGCCTAGCTCTGGCCACGCCTGCTGCACACCCCACCCGCTAGACACCTGCCATCCCTCCGTTCCCACATGACCTTCGTCCTTCCCCTGCAGCCCAATATTTTCACTCCCTGGGGTCCACAACAGAGGAACCCACTGCTGGAATTTGAACTTCAAAAAGTGGCAGCACACTGAAACTACCGGGCTGCTGGCGCTTTTTTCTTTGTTCAGCATCGCATGGTTGAGATTTATCTAGGCTGCTACTTATAGCTCCACTTTCATAACCTTCCTTCTTTCATTTCTCCCTTCCCTCCCTCCTTCCTTCCCTTCCCTCCCTCCCTCTTTTCTTCCTTCCTTCCTTCCCTCCCTCCTCCCTCCCTTTTTCCTTTTTTTGTTAGTCTCACTCTGTCGCCCAGACTGGAATGCAGTGGCAAGCTCATGGCTCACCTTCATTGATCAGTTTCCTTACTGATGGATGTTCCCCTGCTGAAGCTCCTTGAGCCACCTCCAGGGGGCGCCTTAGACCCTCCCTGACTGGGCTATAGTCCCGGGAGGTTGCAGGGGCGCCCACATCCTCCTTAGCTAGGAGTGTGTGGCAGTGCCATGGGACACTGGTGAGGCCCAGTTCTGGTCCGCGTCGTGCAGTGCCGCCCACCCACTACACACTCCAGGCAGCTCTCAAGGCCCAGGAGCCCCTCGGGAAGCACAGTGCGGGTGGCTGGTGGTAGCTTTTTGCACAGCCCTGGTCCCCAAGGTCCTTCAGGTGGCAGACAGCTGTCTGCATCCCCTTCTGGTCCCCATCACAGTGTTTTGCCTGACAGGTTGAGCGCTGCCTCTGAGGCAGCAACAAAGGAGGGAAGACTTTAAAAAAAAAACAGAATTTGTTTATAAAAAATTGTGTATTCCCGGCAACCCCTTTGAGTCCCCTCCCACTGTGGGAGTTTTTCTATCCTCTCAATAAAACCTGCTTTCTTTTTTTTGTTTTTGTTTTTGATTATTTTAGAGATGAGGTCTTGCCTGCCCAGGCGGGTCTCGAACCCTCAGGCTCAAGGAATCCACTCAACTCAGCCTCCCAAAGACGCGGGATTACAGGCTGAGCCACCGAGCCCGGCTTAAAACCTGCTTTCTTAAAATAAAAATGTGTATTCTTTTTTTTTTTCTTTTTTGAGTAGGAGGCTCTCTCTGTCCCAGGCTAGAGTACAGTGGCACACTCACAGCCACTGCAGCCTCTACCTGCTGGGCTCAGGTGATCCTTCAGCCTCAGCCTTCC
>NW_007070632.1:66683-67721 GCF_000164805.1 Carlito syrichta | reverse complement strand
CCACGCCTGGCTAGTTTTTGATTTATTGTAGAGATGAGGTCTCGCCAAGTTGCCCAGGTGGGTCTTGAATCCACGGGCTCAGGTAATCCACTCACCTCAGCCTCCCAAAGGGATTACAGGCTGAGCCACTGAGCCCGGCTAAACCTAACTTTTTTTATTTATCGTAGAGATGAGGTCTTGCCAAGTTGCCCAGGCTGGTCTCGAACCCCTGGGCTCGGGCAATCCTCTCACCTTGGTCTCCCAAAGTGCTGGGATTACAGGCATGAGCCACTGTGTCCAGCTATTTAGTCTTACATGTTTAAACTTGAGGACCAAGCCCAGTGTCTCACCCCTGTAATCCCAGCACTTTGGGAGGCTGAGGTGAGAGTACTGCCTCAGCTTAGGGGTTCAAGACCAGCCTGGACAACTTGGTGGGATGTTGTCTCTACAGGTAGATTAAAAAATTAGCCAGGTTTGGTGGCTTGCACCTGTAGTTCCAGCTACTTGGAAGGCTGAGACAAAGCCAGGCACGGGGGTGGCTCATGCCATAATCCCAGCACTTTGGGAGGCCGAGGCAAGAGGACTGCCTGAACCCATGGGTTCAAGACCAACCTGGGCAACTTGGCGAGACCTCATCTCTACAATAAAAAAAATCAAAAAATTAGCCGGGTGTGGTAGCGCGCACCTGTCATTCCAGCTACTTGGAAGGCTGAGGCGGAAGGATCGCTGGAGCCCAGCAGGTTGAGATTGCAGTGGCCGGGAGTGGCCACTGCACTCTAGTCTGGGTGACAGAGACTCCAACTCAAAAAAAAAAAAAAAAAAAGACAGAAGGATTGCCTAAACCCAGCAGGTCGAGGTTGTGGTGGCTGTGAGCATGCCACTGCACTGCAACTTGGGTTATGGAGTGAAACTCTGACTCAAATAATAATAATAATAATAATAATAATAATAAATAAATAAATAAGTAAGCTGGGCTTGGTGGCTCAGTCTGTAATCCCGCACTTTGGGAGGCTGAGGTGAGTGGATTGCCTTAGCCCGCGTGTTCGAGACCCACCTGAG
>NW_007070632.1:64151-66182 GCF_000164805.1 Carlito syrichta | reverse complement strand
CCAGCGATCCTTCTGCCTCAGTCTTCCAAGTAGCTGGAACTACAGGTGCGCGCTACCATGTGCGGCTCATTTTGATTTATTGTAGAGATGAGGTCTCGTCAAGTTGCCCAGGCGGGTCTCGAACCCGCGCCGGCTCAGGCAATCCACTCACCTCAGCCTCCCAAAGGCGTGGGTTACAGGCTGAGCCACTGAGCCTGGCTGATGCAATAGTCTTATCGAGACGCTTTTTCCATTGCTTAAAACAGTTTTGAACGTGTCAATTTTGGTGTCTTTTAGTGCTTTCTGCTGTCTTTTGTTTCATCTCTTCCACATTCGCCAAATGTTTTTTTTTTTGAGGACTTTTTTCACTGGGGAAACACAGAAAAGTTGCTTGGGACAAGATTGGGTGAACAGGGAGGATGGGGCACGGGGGTCATGCTGTTTTTGATCAAAAACTGCTGAACATTCAGCACGGTGTGGGCAGCTGTGCTTGTAAATCACCTATTGTGAAGTGGGCAAATGTGTTGAAAGACCCTCAAAAAAAAAAAAAATTCACTGAAGCCAAACACAACCTCTCACAACACTAAGGTGGTACGCTGAATGCTGGTGGGTCCCTAAAACACCTGTTGGGGGAAGCCTGCACTACAAGGGGACTGCCCTCCAAAAAATAATTTTAGGTTTTTTTTTTTGAGTTGGAGTCTCACCCTGTCGCCCAGACTGGAGTGCAGCGGCCACTCCCGGCCACCGCAGCCTCGACCTGCTGGGCTCCGGCGATCCTTTCGCCTCAGCCTTCCGAGTAGCTAGAACTAGAGGCGCGCGCTACCATACCCGGCTAAGGTTTTGTTTTTTTTTTAATCCCCCCCTTATAAAACCTGGTCACAAGCATTTATTGAGTGCTACTGGGTACCAGGAAGTTCCAAGACTCACTACTGCAAGGGTCCCCAATCCCCACACCGGTAAGGGTCCACGGCCTATCAAGAACAGGGCCACATAGCAGGAGGTGAGTAAGCAGTGGGTGAGTGAGCGAAGCTTCATCTGTATTTATACCGGCTCCCCATCATACACATGACTGCCTAAGCTCCGCCTCCCATCAGATCAGCAGTGGCCTTAGATTCTCTTAGGAGCGAGAACCCTACTGTGAACTGCACAGGTGAGGGATCCAGGTTACACACCACTTATGAGAATCTAATGCCTGATTATCTGAGATGATGATGCTAATGCTGGGAAGCAGCTGCAAATACAGACTAACATTCGCAGTGAGGTTTACACAGAGACCATAACCTCACTTGCTTGCAGACTCATATCAAAACCCTATCTGTGAGTGGCAAGTGAGTCGATGTACTTCAGTTTTACAGCTGGGTCCGGTGGCAGGCTTTAAGTCAGAATCGACACTTATTTTAGTCTGTGTGTGACACACCCATTACTTTATTTACCACTTCCATCCACACCTCTTTTAATGGTGAGTTGTAGAATTACTTCATTAGATATTAAATTGTAATAATAGCCTGGCTCGGTGGCTCAGCCTATAATCCCAGCACTTTGGGAGGCTGAGGTGAGTGGATTGCATGAGCCCGCGGGTTCGAGACCCGCCTGGGCAATTTGGCAAGACCTCATCTCTACAATAAATCAAAAAATTAGCCGGGCGTGGTAGCGTGCGCCTGTAGTTCCAGCTACTCAGAAGGCTGAGGCGGAAGGATCGCCGAAGCCCAGCAGGTCGAGGCTGTGGTGGTCGGGAGCGGCAGCTGCACTCCAGTCTGGGCGACAGAGTGAGACTCCGACTCAAAAAAAAAAAAAAAAATTGTAATAATAATAGAAATAGCCGGGCTCGGTGGCTCAGCCTGTAATCCCGCGCCTTTGGGAGGCTGAGGTGAGTGAATTGCCTGAGCCCGTGGGTTCGAGACCCACCTGGGCAGGCGAGACCTCATCTACAATAAATCAAAAAATCAGCCGGGCGTGGTAGCGCGCCTGTAGTTCCAGCTACTTGGAAGGCTGAGGCGGAAGGATCGCCGGAGCCCAGCAGGTCGAGGCTGCGGTGGCCGGGAGCGGCCACTG
>NW_007070632.1:62062-63479 GCF_000164805.1 Carlito syrichta | reverse complement strand
GTTCGAGACCAGCCTGGGCAACATGGCAAGATCTCATCTCTACAATAAATCAAAAAATTGACTGGGCATGGTGGTGCATGCCTGTAGTTCCAACTTCTTGTAAGGCTGAGGTGGAAGGATTGCTGGAGCCCAGAAGGTCAAGGCTGCGGTGGCTGTTAGCATGCCTGGGCAACAGAATGAGACTCCCACCAAAAAAAAAAAAAGAAAGTCCCACCTCATGGCCTTGTCTGGTGATCAAGACCCCTGGTGTTGGGACCTAGAGTGTGCCCAAATATGGTGTGGTTGCTGGGTGAGGAGGAGTCTGAGTGTTCTGAGGGCTGAATTCGCCCTCAAATAAAATTCACTCCTGTTGGGGTGAGGAATGCATCAGACTCTGGGAGGGAGTTGTCAAGCCCAGGTGGGCACAAAGGAATGCTCTGGGATACTGTTCAGACCAGGGCCATTTAAGCAGAGTGATAAAGGATAAGTAGGAGTTTGCCAGGTTGAGAAGGAGGGAAGGATATTCCTGGCACGGAGGCCGGCAAAATCATAGGTTGTTGGTTTAGATCAAAAAGCAAGAGAGAGAAACAAACACTGGATGGAGAAAGTGGTCGTGGGGGAACCATCACCAGAGAAAGCACTGGAGGTCAGCCGCCAGGCTCAAGGTGGGAGGGGGATTCTCTGTCCCGTGGTCCTGGTGAACCACGAATCCCAGGGATGGCTCTGTGAGGCCATCAGGGAGACGGGTGGACAGGGGGACGTGAAGGGGGACCGAGGACAGATCGGGGTGTGGGTCCAGAATTGAGAGCTGCGTTAGGCAAGGGCAAGGGACAACACTTGGGGGTCTTGAATGCTGCCCAGGCCCCAGTCGGCTCTCCTGCGTCTTTCTTTTTGAGCTGGAGTCTCACTCTGTCGCCCAGACTGGAGTGCAGTGGCCGCTCCCGGCCACCGCAGCCTCGACCTGCTGGGCTCCAGCAATCCTTCCACCTCAGCCTTCCAAGTAGCCGGAACTACAGGCGCACGCTACCACACCCAGCTAATTTTTTATTTTTATTGTAGAGATGAGGTCTCGCCAAGTTCTCCGGGTGGGTCTCGAACCCGCAGACTCGGGCAATCCACTTGCCTCAGCCTCCCAAAGTGCTGGGATTACAGGCTGAGCCACCGAGCCCGGCCTCTCCTGCGTCTTTCACTAGGGCGCTGTTGGCTTCCTGGCTGGCGTCCCACCTGCAGAAGCTCCTACCCGGAGCCCCCATCCTTGGGCCAAGGTCCCAGGACGCCCTGCCTGGCGGGACCGTGAGGAGGCCAGCAGGCGGGGGGGAGGATACCAGGCCCTCAGCGGAGCCTCAAAAGGAGTTGTAGCAGAGGCCCACTCATCGAGGTGCTCCCGGAACCCACGTCCCCGCCCTGGCGGTCTGGGCTCCCTCTTTTCCTCCACCTC
>NW_007070632.1:56896-61484 GCF_000164805.1 Carlito syrichta | reverse complement strand
ACCAGGTGCGCGAGGGGAGGGGGGGTCGCAGGAGGTCTGAGCCCGGCGCGCACGTCCAGAGGGCGCGTCCATCCCCGGCTCCACGAGGAGAAAAGCTTTCCCGGCGCAATGTCTCCAGCCGTGCGGCGGGGGACGGCGGTGGCGGGCGCACGGCCCCCTCCCCACGGTCTTGCTTTGTGCTTTCTAGAGCCTTCGGAGACCCGTCTCCCGCCCAGCCGTGGTCCCGGCAGCACACCGCCTTCGCCAGCCCCCGCCTGGGCCCAGGGCCGCTCTGAGAGCCTCCCTGATCCGCGGCGCCCCCGCGTCTGACCCGGGAGGAGCCGCGGCGGCTTCCAGACGCGCATCTCACAGCTTCTACCCGGCCGCGCCGTCCGGTCAATAAAACCCGCCTGATTTCCGCGCCCCCGCGTGTGACTCCTCTCCTCCGCTTTGTATACCTTCTGGGCACAAATAGTCGCGCCCACGCCCTGGCAAATGTCAGGTGTCCCTCGCTGACCAGGGGAAGGCCCCTACCACCCACTAGCGGGCAGCGATCTGTGTATATCCTTGGGGTGGGCAGAAGAGGGGAACGAGGCGGAGATGCTGCCGGGGTCTGGGTGCCCTGCTCCGCCCTGCTGCCCCTTCTATTTGGGGGCGGGGTCATCGGCCCAGGTCCCAGGGTCTCACGACCCCATGGGGGAGGGGCAAGACCAATCCTGGGTCCTGTTGCTGTTCATTGAAGTGTCCAGAAGAGCAGGCCAACTTCCAGGAGCCCCACAGGGTGCCCTCACTGTGCCCTCTGGCCAGGCTGGGGAGACTGACCCCTGTACTGTGGCTGCCACCTCACACCCAGGCAGTCCATCCACCTCTCCCCATCTCCCACATTCACGTCCAACCGGGATGTCCCTGAAGCCCTCTCCCTCCCCTCAGCCAACTGCTTCCAGTAGAGGAGGTGGGGATCCCCGGCCCCCTCCACCTGAGTCCCCCACCTTTCATGCCCTCTGCATTTCTGGTCATTGACTCCGGCCCCCCACATAAATATGCTTGGCCATCTAGAACACCAAAGACCGCCCTCTGCGGAGGCCCCCTCCAGCTCCCCCCTCAAAAGGGTCTGGGTCACTCCACTCTCCTTCTTCAATCTGGCGTCTGACTCCCACCACTGTCTTGGACCTCAGACCACCAGAGGCACATTTCCTGATGCCATCTGTGCTCAGAGGCCTCCTGGGACCCTGCTGCAAGGTCTCCCCTTGGGGCCACCCAGCATGGGCTGGAGGGAAGGTGCTCCCGGATCCACCTCGCCAGGCTGGCTCCAGAACGCCCTGGTGAATTCAGCTCCCACACCACCTCCTCAGCTTCTGGAGTTCCCTTCCCCCCTTGCTGGCAGGCTCTTCTGATCTACTGGGTGCATCCTTCTCCCTAGCTGGCCTCCAAGTGTGGGTGCCCTTTTCACACCACCCCCCAATTTTATGAACTTCTACATGTATCCACCTAGGCGCTACCCATCTCTTCCCCAGGATCCATGCCAGCTGAAGAAGGGGTCACAGACCCCACAGGTCGACCCCTTCTCTTCTGAGCTCTTGCCCCTGCTCCTCACCAAAACTGACCCTGAGGACAGGGATGTCCCGACTTTGTCACCCCCAAATGCACAACACCTGACTTTGTCATCCCAAATGCACATCAGGGCTTCCCACTGCTATGGGACAATATCCATGCTCTTGGGCTGGCCACGTACCTACTGCTCCAGCCTTCAGGAAGTCCGGGCAGACTCCAGAACAGCCTGGGAGCTCCCTTCCTGAAGAGGACTCCTGGGCCCCCAGCCGGGCTAAATGCCCCTTCTGGGTTAAATGTCCCAGCAACAGGCCTCCCCGGCTCAGGCCACGGTGGGTTTCCGTGGGTCTCAGTGGTGTTTCCCCTGCGCTTGCCAGGTCTAAGGTAGGGGCAGAGCCGACTAGGGGCTCTGCAGAGGCCAGCGCTCTCTGCCTGCCACTCCTCACACCATTATGCCTCTGCAACGCAACCTCACCCCAATTCCCGCTCACCTCACCCCAATTCCCGCTCCTCAGGACTGGATGTGACCAAAGCCAGAGAGCGGGAGCTGAGGCAGCCCCTGGGTCGATGCAATCCCACCAGTTCCCGCCAGGTGGCGCCGCGCAGCTGCTGTTCCGGGCGGCAGCCACCGATCGGAGCCTCCAGCGATAGGCGGGCTAGGAGCGGCCGCGGGCGGGGCCAGAGCGGGGTGGGCGGGGAGAGACCGCCCCCTTCTTCAGGACGGCGGGTTTCCTGCTCCTGCTTTTGCCCCTCCTTCCTCCTCGGTTCTCGCGGTTTCTCCCTGCTCTCTTGCTCTTGTCTCTAGGTCTCTGTTGGTCCCCTCTCCCGTCGCGCTGGTCCCGCCTGCTGCAGTTCCGAGCTTTAAAGAGAGACGAGGCTCTAAGCGCGGTCTGGTTACACTCGTGGGGCCATTGATGCCCATTAGAGAGGCAGCGCCTGCCAGGGAAGCTCTGGGCCATTACCGGGGCGTCAGACTAGTGGCTCCACCCCCAGACAGAGCCCCCAGGACACGGCCACACCCCAGAGCCTTCGCCCAGGCCCAGACCCCGTTGGATCGCTAGAGCCTTGCTGGAGGCTGAAGGCTTTGGCCTGAGAGGTTCTGCCCATGAGAGCTACTGGGTCACCCTCCCCACCTCTGCTACTCTGGGTCCCCCACGTTGCCTCCAGCCCCCTTCACTGAGCCTGTGCTGCCTCTGGAGTTGTGACCTTCGATTCTTCCCTACTGCTTTTCTGTGTTCTGTTGCTGTTTCCTACTTTCAGGGGCCACTTCCTCCGTTACCCAGACTACATTGTTACTCTGTGATGTTGCCTTTGTAACTGTTATCTTCCTTGGTACTTCTTCAGCTCTCTTTTTTGCCTGAAGACTCCTTTGTTACTCTGTAACTGCGGTGCCCAGTGATGCTTCCTGGCCCCTGACTGTGACCATGTGTCCCCATTATCTTTCCCTCTGCCCACGGTGTTTCCTGATCCATCTTCAATCACAGGCAGAAGGCTGGGGAGGGCCCAAGGCTGATGGAGAGAGGCAGCCCCCTGTCCCCTGGGTTCTGCAAGCCCCCTGTCCCCTGGGTTCCCTCCTTTCCACCCCAGCCTGGGGGTGTCTGCCATCCAGCCACTCACCATCCAGTCACTCACCTCGACTCTGGTGTGACCACAAGGCTACAGCCCGGCAGGTTTGGGGTAGTTCTGGTTGCTGGAGGAGCACTCCCCGCAAGCCCCACCAGGTGTGGTATGTGGGGCGTTTGGTGGACCACACTGCCCACAGCCATCCTCACAGTTGCCAAGGGCAGCAGCACCAGCCTGGGCCCAGGGAAGTCATCCACATGCCAGACAGGCAACCTCTGGACAGGCAGGCAGATGGAGGCGGCCAGCCAGTCAGGAGCCTATGGCAGTCTCAGACAGGAATTGGGGGTGAGGGAGCAGCCACGCTGCCTCAGCCAAAGTGGCTTTTAGGGGCAGCTGCTGGAGGGTGGGGGCCCAGGAGGCTTCCCAGAGGCAGGCCCTGAACTTGGGCAGGGGCTGGGGAGCCCAGACCAAGGGCACTGGAGAGGGAGAGGGAGGACTTGCCAAGGCTATGTCTCCTGCCTGCATGGGGAATTATCTGGGCTGGCTGTGCCAGGTCCATGGAAACCAAGTATGTGCAGGGGCCTGGCTAGGCCTGGCCAGGTATGGGCAGGGGCCTGGCTAGGCTCCCTGAGAGTGCAGGGACTCATCCTGTTACCGACCTTCGGGATCCAGGAAGGGACAGACTGAAGGTGAACCTGTTTTCAGCTGTCTTCCTGAATCGGTGACTGAAAAACAGCCCTACCCCTACAGTGAAAAGCGTGGATTCTGATGTCACATTCCTGGGCCCAAGCAGAGCTGGGGAAGCTCAAGTGGGTCTCTTCCCTCTCCAGACCTCAGTTTCCTGATCTGTAAAATGGTGTGGGCCCCCTAGGGCTGTTCCACGCGGCACACACTGAGAGAGGCATGATGATGTACAGCTGGTTCTCCGTGGTGATTGTTCCCTCCAGCTTGGGGAGGTGGCAGCTGGGGGAACTGAAGGCCTGGGCAGGGGAGAGGGGACCTGCAGAGCCTGCTTGATGTGAAGCCCGCTGGTCACCACCCGGAGCTTAGAGCCACAGGTCTCGGCCCAGTTCATCCCAGGTCAGGAGGGCAGCAGAGACCCTCAGGCTTCAGCCAGACAGACTGTTTTCTTCCCCACCCTGGTTCAACCTGGTAGCTGCAAAGTCACAGTCCAGACCTGGAGTGGGCTGGGACAAGAGTGGAGGGCTCCAGCAAAGGGAGGGGGTGGGAGATAGCAGAAAGGGAGCGGATGGACACCCTGCATATAGTCCAGAATTCCCTGAGAGGTCAGGGATTCATCCTGTCGCCGGCCTTCAGGATCCAGGGAGGAGCTGCTGCTGTCACTTTTTAAACCCCTCTTTCTAGTCTAGACCCTCCCGGGACCCTGCATGCGACCCGGGAAGCACAAGCTGCAGTTGGCCTCCGGATACAGACACAGTTCAGGGGAACAGGCGGGGGGCAGGGGGCTTCCCGAGGGGGAGGAGGGGTGGGTGGGGGC
>NW_007070632.1:36884-56479 GCF_000164805.1 Carlito syrichta | reverse complement strand
CCGCCGCCTCCCCGCAGCGCGTCCCGCCGGGCCGGGGGTGTCGCTCGAGGGTCTGGGGCTTCCGAGCGAAGGTCTTGGACGGACGTGGCCAGCAGGCAGCGGCCGCCGCTTCCTCCGTCGGCCCCCACCCCCGGAGCTGGGGGGGACGTCCTGGCAGGGCGGGGCCCGCATTGCGGCTCCGGGCCCTTGGCCGGGCTCCCAGCCTCGCTGTGGCCTCAGTTGCCGGGTGCGAGGCTGTCGGGCAACGTGGGGTGCCTCCACGCAGGTGGGGCCTTGGGCGCTTTCCTACGAGTTGTGTGTACACGTGTGTGTGCAGACACAGCTGAGTATGTTTGTGCATGCGCAGGTCCCTCTGGAGGTCATCCGTGTGTGTACACATCTGCCTGTGTGTCCCCTGGAGGAGTCGCATTGGGGGCATCTTCTTGCATGCTGGGCTGGGTGCATGTGAATATCCAGATCTGCGTGCCTAAATGTGTATACACATGTGTGTGCTTGTGTGTGTGTGTGTGTCCAGGCCTGTATCTGCACACCTGGCTATGTACACGCTACCGTGTGTCTGCAGGCCCATGCACTAGTGTGTGTCCCAGTCAAGTGTGTCTGGGTCCGGTGGGATTTGGCCACTGGTGGCAGCACATTTTGTAGCTCCAGATGCTGCCTCCTCTCAGAGGCTGCTGAGCCCACGGGGGTTACTGGCCACAGCCCCCACCTACATCTTGCAGCTGCAGGCCCCCTCCCAGCTACATTCAAGGCCAGGTAGGGCAGGACCTTCTCTGCGGGTTCTGACCCCTGGCGAGGGTCTATCTCCCACAGGCTACTCACCTCAAACCCTGGCGGGGGTCCAGCCTTCCTGCACTCCTTCTGCTCCAGGTCCTCTGTCCCTCACAGCACCTGCGAGTCTAGGACCTGTCTACATGTCGGTCCTAGGGCCCAGAGATGAGCAGACTGGTTCTTGGCTGAACTGTTTTGTTCTCAGTGCCTTGTCTGTCCATCTGTCTGCCAGCCAGAGTGTCCACTGGATAAGGCTGCTTGCTGGAGAAGGGTGGGGGTCAGGCCGGAGACCTCAGGCTGAGGGCAGGGTGGACAGTGCTGGCTCCCGCCTCTGTTTAACAGCTACTGCCACCCTTGCCCCAGTAAGTTCTGCTTATCCAAGGCCTCTGAGAACATCGCACACAACCACAGTGGACCATCCCACTGCCCCAGGAGGGCAACCATGACCCCCTTTTTACAGATGAGGAAACTGATGCTTGGAGACTTGAGGTGACTCATCTGGGTCACATAGGAAGCAGCAGGGCCCAGGGTTCCTCCTGCTGCTCCTTGGATCACGGGTGATAGGAGGACAGAAGAAGGCCAGGGCCACCGTAGGCCTGGGTCAGTCCCCCCTTTGTGTTGACAATACGTGCCAGCCCGGCAGCTGTGGGGAGCCCCGTCCATTCTCCCCCAGGCCGCAGGTGGGAGTGGGGCAACCGCTGTTCCTACTCCACTGCCCGGTGGACGCGGCTCCTCTCCGGGGTTGCACGCCGGCCTCATGTGCTCTGGAGAGGCGCCTGCAGAGACACACAGACGGCCGCCGTGCAACAGCTGCCCCACAAGTGGAGCTGCCCCTCCCCCTCACCAGTGGGATCTGAGTCCTGCTTCCTGGGCTGTGTGTGGGCACTCTTCCTCTCTCCGCGAGTCCAGCAGGAATGGCCCATGGTTATGGTTTGGAGGTAGCCACAAGGCCTGGAGGCACTGCCGGGAAAGACAGGGAACAGCACAGGCCCACTCAAACTGTGGCCCAGGGGGATGCCTCTCCCTCAAACCTGCACTGAGAGACAAACTTTGAAATGGGGCACGCAAGCGTGCATGCATGCACACGTGCACACACAAGCACACATGAAAGTACACACACATACACACATGTACACGCAGACTGAAAACCTGAAGCTCCCCTGGGCAGCGTCACTTCCAGACACACTGATTCATCAGCCCCTCCTGGGAAAGACCCTGGGCTGAAGGTGAGGCCCTGGGAGGACCCCAAAGCCTTATAGCCTGGATCTTTTGTCAGGAGCAGAGGAGGGAGCTGCCGGAGCCTGGGGGTGGGGAGCGGGGCCGGCAGGCCTCTCGGTCCAGCCACCCACCCTTGCAGGCCAGGGCCAGCCTGTGGTGGTGCCACACAGCCCATGTGCTGTCCAGAGCCCTGGCCGCTGACCCGTTCCTGCCACCTTCTGACCTGTTCTCGCCACCTGCTGACCAGCTCCCCTTTGTCCCAGGTGGTGCAAAGGATCAAGGCTGTGGAGGGGCAGACCCAGCTGCTGGTGGTGGATAAGGAGACAGACGAGGTGCTCCGGCGCCGGCAGCTGACCTGCACCGAGGAGATGGCCCAGCGAGGGCTTCCGCCACTCCACGACCCTTGGGAGCCGAAGCCAGACTGGGTGCGCATGGGGAGCCTCAGTTCCAACGCTGATAAGAAGGTATGGCGGGCTCTGCCCACAGGGACTCCAACCTCTCCCAGAGCCACCATCTTGGCCTCTTGCAGACAGTCTTTGCCTCTGATCACCTCTGGAAGTCTCTGTCTCTTCTGTCTCTTGGGGTTCCTGCTCTGCCTCTTGCTACCCTCTTGGCCACTGGGGGCCACCCTTTCTGCCCTCAACCTGTGTTTTAACCAGGTGGGGCTGGGGCAGCCAGGTCTGTCCCTCTCCTTTGGGACACTTAAGGAGCCACCTGGCCTAGGAAGGGGTCACTCTGACCAGCTGCCCCCTACCCACCCCAGCCTAGGGCTGAGGAACCGCAGGAGGAATTGCTGGGATGTTCCAGGTTGGAGTATGCCCGTCTCTGTCTGTCTTGAGGAGTCCATGTGTGCTGTGAAAGCCTCAGAGGTGGTGGCCTGGGGGGTGGGCTCTGAGCAGCCTTGCTGCCCTCATGCTGCGGGGACCTGGTGGAGCCTGCAGGAAGCTCAAGGGAGAGTCGACTCTTCCCACAGATAAAAGAGAGGGTCCCAGCTGGGTAGCAACTTTCTCTTGCTCCTACCTCCCATCCTGGATAGGACACCTGGAAAAGAACAAGGCAGAGCCTGTTCATCTCCTTCTAGGTAACTGGGCTGCACCTTGAGGTCAGGAGGAAGAGCCTGAGGCTGCTTTTTGCACTCTTGGAAGCCCTGATATTATTGTTCCTCCCCTGGAGAGATGATATTAGGACCCTAGGACCCGTGTGTTCACATGCACCAGGGAGCATATGATGTTGTCTCTCACAATATCTGTGGACCCCCTGAACTGGTGGGAGCCCCATCTGCCATCCCTTTTTTCTTTTTTTGAGTCAGAGTCTCACTCTGTTGCCCAGGCTAGAGTGCAGTGACACGATCATGGCTCACTGCAGCCTCCATCTCCCAGGTTCAAGCGATCCTCCCGCCTCAGCTTTCCAGGTAGCTGGGACTACAGGCATGTGCCACCATACCCAGCTAACTTTTGTATTTTTTATAGAGATGAGGTCTTGCTGTGTTGCCCAGGCTGGTCTTGAACTCCTGGGCTCAAGTGATCCTCCTACTTCAGTCTCCCAAAGTGCTGGCATACAGGCATGAGCCACCATATCTAGCTTTTTTTCCTTCTTATTTATTTATTTTTGAGTCAGGATGTCACTGACTCAACTTGCTGGGCTCAGATGATCCTTCTGCCTCAGCCTTCCAAGTAGCTGGAACCACAGCTGTGCACTACCATGCCCAGCTAATTTTTTGATTTATTGTAGAGACAAGGTCTCACCAAGTTGCTCAGGCTGGTCTGGAACCCCTGAGCTCAGGCAATCCTCTTGCCTCTGCCTCCCAAAGTGCTGGGATTATAGGCGTGAGCCACGGTGCCCAGCCCTCTTCTTTTTTTTAAGAAATCCCTTTGCCGGGCCCAGCAGGTCAAGGCTGCAGTGGCCGTTAGCATGCCACTGCACTCCAGCCTGGGTGACAGAGTAAAACTGACTAAAAAAAAAAGAAGAAGAAATCCTTTTAGGGAATTTGAGTCCAGTGGTTCTCCAAATCCCACGTTGAAAACCACTGGCCTAGGGTGGTGGCAGTGTCCGAGCTGAAGTTTCTGGGTATGCAGGAGACCTGGATGTCTAATTTTTCCCTTTCCTAGACATCCCCTACGTTGCTGACTGTGCCTGTGAGCTGAGCCTCATGGGGCCTGCCTTGGCTGGGAGGTGGTATTCCGGGTGGGAAGCCCAACCTGGGTGAAAGCCTGGTCGTGGGAACCTGTGAGACAGTCTTTGTTTCTGGGACTTGCGGGCAGGCCACAGGGGTGGGAAGGGCCATGCAGGTGCCCAGCCATGGACTGGTGGCTAGCTGGTGCTGCTATGGTCCCCAGGTCGAGGGTTGAGTCTCTCTCCTTCCAGGGCTCCCATCACAACCCCAGGAGGAAGTTCCCCCTTGCCCCAGGCATTTGTCCATTGATTCAGATGCAATGCAGTGTCACCTTCCTGTGGAAAAATCCGCCCTCAGGCCTTATCTGGAGGGTGGGGTGACCAGGCACCTTGTCCTTGGGTGGGACCTTCCCCCTTTTTGCTATTTCAGGCTGGGGACTGTAGGAAGTCCCAGGAGGGGGCTTCCTCTGGGCGTATTTTTAGAGGAACAAAGGGGGGCCTAGTCTCTCTGGATGAGGCTGGCCTGGGGAGAGAGTCTCCACGAGGTCAGGGGACACCTAAGGGACAGGACCTCCCTCCTCCCTCCTGGCCAGAGACCCAAAGTTTCATTAACTGAGCTTACAGCATGGAAAGGAAGAGCCAGGCCTTGTCTGACCTCCACAAACCAGGCTTCAATCCCGTCTCCCCTCAGGCTGGGTGCAGGGAGCACCGGCTGTCAGGGAGCTGGGAGGGCAGTGCTCACCCTGTGGGGTGTGCTCCAGCAGGGCGTTGGTGGCAGGGGCAGCCCCAGGAAGGGATGTATGCTATTGGCTTTGGATGGAGAGGCCTCACCCCTGGGTGCCCCGTGGGAGGAGAGGGACACGCTCGCCCTCTGTGAGCTTCAGTGTCCTCTGTCCTGGATTGGGGATGGGGAAGGTGGGGCAGGGGACGACACCAATGTGGTCAGCCCTTCCTCTGGGGGCTGTGAAGGCCTAGTCAGTGGTGACTCAGCCCTGGGCCACACCAGGCTGGGGGGGGCTGCAGCTGCAGCATAGCTGATCTCAGTGGTGATGACAGGGACAGCCCCCAAACAGACGGAGCAGCTTAGTAGTACCAGGGCCGTGGAGGCGGTGACAGACCCTGGGCCCTTCACCCCCGTGGCAGAGTGAGAGTGAGGGTGACAGAGTTGTGCAGATGTCTAGGATGCAATGCCCCCAAGAGGGGCTCTGGGGCTCTCCTGGCTCTTGTCCTCCAAAAGCTGCCCTGCCATAGGACTGTCTTATGTTCTGGGGCTGGGATCCCTCTCTGTTTCTCCAGCCCTGTCCCTGGGTCTTAGAGTAGGGCAGGGCCTTCTAGCCGCTTCCT
Organism: Carlito syrichta; assembly: GCF_000164805.1. NCBI lineage: Eukaryota > Metazoa > Chordata > Mammalia > Primates > Tarsiidae > Carlito > Carlito syrichta. The sequence continues at coordinate 51,037 of NW_007070632.1, read as the reverse complement.
TCCTTCCTTTCTTGGGACGGAAACTCAGCTGGGTGCGGGGCGCCAGGCTGGAGCCTCCACAGGGGAGTGGGCTCAGTCACCAGCCTGCTCCCCAAAGTGACTCAGCCCCCATGTCCCCACCCATCCCCAGGGAGCCTAGGCCACAGTGCGAGGTAGATAAGTAGGATGGCAGCCTGGGCCAGCCAGAGAGCTCAGGCCACCCCAGCCAGAAGCCCATCGTCTGCCATCTCTGTCCGGCCTGTCATGGTGCGCTCCGGGAATGCTGTGCCACCTGCCCCAGCCCCTCCTCGGAGCCCACCCCGAGGGTTGATGCAGGTCAGGTGGGGGACAGGGTGGGGCTGGGAGGAACCCAGCAACTGGCTTAGTCCCCCAAAGTGGGAAGAGGGGACTCTGGACCTTGATGTAAGCAGGCTGGACCCCGAGAAACAATGAGGCCTTTCTCTGCCAGGGATGGTGAGTCACCATCTGGGGGGGCTCCTGGAGCACCCCTATGCAGGCCTCTTTGTCCGGCCACAGGCATGGCTGGGGGATCAGAGCTTGCCCCACTCTGCTGTGGCTGCCTGCAGGGAGCCTGTGGGAGCCAGAGGCCTGGCGGGAGGCGGCAGGAAGTGTTCTGGGAGCCAGGCCCGAAGAGGAATGTGAGCAATGCGCCCCTCCCCACCTCCTCCCTGTCTCTGGGCCTCCTGCTACCCCCACCCCATCCCGTGGCTGCCAGCAGGCAGCCCAGGCCCCCTGCATCGCACCCCTCCGCCAGAGGGTCTAGGGCCAGGTCTGGCGTCCCTTGGGCCCTGCTCACAATGGGAGGGATTTATGCTCTGCTTTAGGAGGAAGCTCTCACTTTGCGTGGTGAGAGGTGGTTGTTCTGGACTGAGGCAGAGGGATGGCTGGGGTAGCCCCTGGAGCACAGATGGGGCCCGGCCTGGCCTCGTAGCCCCGGATGCTCTGCCAGATCCTTCTTCCCATCTGGGGCCTTGAGAGACCCCGCCCTGCAGGCCTTTGAGCAGGGCGTGGGAAGGGCTGCAGAGGCCGGCACCGTGGGGCCATCCGTCTGCATGTGTGTGTGACTGTGTGTGTCCCAGTAGCATGTTTTCAAGCGTGCTTGGACATCTTATTTCTGTAGCCATGTGATGTGCCTTTGCCACCTGGGCCCCTATCCACGGCCAGGCATGGCCATGTCTTTTTTTTTTTTTGAGTTGGAGTCTCACTCTGTTACCCAGGCTGGAGTACAGTGGCACGCACGCTCACGGCCACCCCAGCGTCGATCTTCTGGGCTCCAGCGATCCTTCCGCATCAGCATTTCGAGTAGCTGGAACACAGATGTATGCTATCACGCCCAGCTATTTTTAAAATTTATTGTAGAGATGAGGTCTCACCAGGTTGCCCGGGCTGGTCTCGAACCCGCAGGCTCAGGCAATCCACTTGCCTTGGCCTCCCAAAGTGCTGGGATTACAGGCTGAGCCACCGAGCCCGACCTGTGGCCATGTCATACTCCCGTCTCCCATGTGCTGCTCTGCCCAGCTGAGCCCCTGGAAGACTGGGGAGCAGCAGTCCTGTCCCTGGAATTCCTGGTATAATGGAGGCCATGTGGTGGCCATGAAGAGAGGGTTCAGAGGGCTGGCAGGAGACTCTCAGTGAGGTGTCTGGCCAGGCTGGACAGAAAGAGGCTGGTCCAGACTGCTAGGAAGGACCCAGGCCCAGGGACAAGGCCCTGCCCTGTGGGGCAAGACTCCTGCTCCCACGACTGGGTCGCCCACTGACATGTCTGTTCCCAGAGCTCCCATGGCCAGGTGGCCCACTGATGTGTCCATTCCCAGTTCAATCTGGGGTATGGAGTAAACTTGAAGGCTGGGTGGCCAGAGTGGTCTGGGCTGCAGGAGGCCATGCATCTGCGATCTTGAGACCTGTTCTGAGATCTGAGGAACCCTCCCTCTGTGTCACCCTGGCCTGGCCCGAGATCCCTCAGAGACCCACAGGGAGATGGGAGGTGAGGAAGGAGCCCTGGTCAGCACCCCTGCCTGTAGACTGCCTGCACACGCCCCAGGTGCTCCCAGGAAACCCGAGCTGCCACCCGACCGCTCACTCTGGCCACCGCCATGTTTAGTTGAGCACCAGCCGCCGCTGGCCACTCAACACTGCAGCCCAACCGCTGCTGGACCTCTGGTGGGCGGAGGTCATCAGGCCTGGGCCTGTCTGCATGGCCCCCGGTCCAGAGCCTGTTGCAGGATGCCAGAGGTAAAGTAAGGCAGGGCCCTGGGATGGTGGCAGGGTCCCTCGAGGCACCACGGGGGCTCTGTGTCCGTTCTGGGCAGAGGGCGGGCCAGGCCCTCTCACTGGGCTCCTGCTCCAGCCCCTTCTTTGGGTTAGTGGGGGCGGGGTGGTTGGTTTTACTGGAATGTGAAAGCAAATGCAGCAGCACGGCAGCCATGGCAGAGGCCCTTGGAGAGAAAACAAACTGCTGCCCAAGAGCTCCACGCTTGGGAGCATAGGGAAGAGGGTGCGTGGGCCGGGCCCTTGAGGACAGCCGTCCCCATAGACTGATGGTAGCTTGTCCCACCTGGCCAGTCCTCCAGCCCTGCCTGCACAGCGCTGACTTTGAGCCCGGGGGATTCTCCCAGCAATCATGTACAACAGCTGGTTCCATCAGGAGAGGGTTTCGGGTTTGGAAGCAGGCTTGTACAAGTTCCCACAGCTGGAGCTCTGTCACCTGCAGCCTTTGCGACCCCCCCAGGGCCCACCCTGCGGAGGCAGTCACTAGTGAGTGACCTCAGGGTAGGGGCTGGAGCCAGAACCTGAGCCCGCCTCATGCCCGCAGGATGTCAGCGGGCCACAGAGGGAGCTGCGCCCTCGGCTCTGCCACCTGCGGAAGGGACCTCAGGGCTATGGGTTCAACCTGCACAGTGACAAGTCCCGGCCTGGCCAGTATATCCGCTCCGTGGACCCGGGCTCACCTGCTGCCCACTCTGGACTCCGTGCCCAGGACAGACTCATTGAGGTAGCTGCCCTGAGGCTTCAGGGGTGCTGGGGGGCCATGTGTGTCTGTTCCCATGTCCCTGTGTGCACACATGTGCCCATCACTCCATGCCTGTGCCTATGCCCCAAGTGTGTCTGTGTCCATGTCCCCATGTGTGTCCATGTCGTGTATCCATGTCCCCTTGTGTGTCCGTGTCCTGTATGTGTGTACCTGCATCCCGTGTGCCTGTGTGTCTGTGCCCATGTTCCCATGTGTCTGTGCCTGTGTCCTGTGTATCTGTGCCTGTGTGTTGTGTATGTCTGTGTCTGTGTGTGTGTCTATACCTATATCCCCATGTCTGTGCTTGTGTCCTGTGTCTGTGTCCTGTATGTTCCTGCATCCTGTGTGTGTGTGCCTGCGTCCTATGTGTGTCTGCATTCTTTGTGTGTGTGCCTGTATCCTGTGTGTGCCTGTGCCTGTGTCGTATGTCTGTGTCCTGTGTGTCTGTACCCGCATCCTGTGTGTGTCTGCATCCCGTGTGTCTGTGTCTGTGTCCTGCGTCTGCGTCCTGGGTGTCTGTGCCTGTGTGTGCCTGTGCCTGCATCCTGTGTGTGTGTGTGTGTGTGTGTGTGTGTGTGTGTGTGTGCGCCTGCATCTGGTGTGCATGTGTCCTGTGTCTGTGCCTGTGTACTGTGTGTGTCTGTATCCTGTGTGTCTGTATCCTGAGTGTCTGTGCATGCATCCTGTATCTACATCTGTGTCCTGTGTGTCTGTGCCTGTGTCTTTTGTATGTTTGTGCATGTGTCTGTGCCCCATATCTGTGCTTGTGTCCTGTATGTTCCTGCATCCTGTGTGTGTGTGCCTGTGTCCTATGTGTGTCTGCATTCTGTTTGTGTACCTGCGTCCCGTGTGTGCCTGTGCCTGTGTTGTATGTCTGTATCCTGTGTGTCTGTGCCTGCATCCTGGGTGTTTGTGCCTCTGTGTTGTGTGTCTTTGCCTGCGTCCTGTGTGTGTGTGCATGCGTGCGCCTGCATCCAGTGTGTGCCTGCGTCCTGTGTGTTTGCGTCTTGGGTGTCTGTGCCTGCATCCTGTGTGTCTGCGTTCTGGGTGTCAGTGCCTGTGCCCGCGTCCAGTGTGTGTCTGTGCCTGTGTCCTGTGTGTGTGCCTGTGTCCAGTGTGTACCTGTGTGTCTGTGCCTGTGAGTGCTTGCATCCACTGTGTGTCTGCATCCTGTGTCCCCGTGTCTGTGTCCTGTGTGCGCGCACCCGCGACCTGCATGTGCCTGCGTCCTGTGTCTGTGCCCCCATCCCTTTCTTTGCCTATGTCCCGTGCGTCTGTGCCTGCGTCCTGCGTCTGCATTCTGTGTTCTGTGCCTGTGTCTCTGTGTCTGTGCCTGCAACCTGTATTTATGCCTGTATCCTGTGTGCCTGCGTCCTGTGTCTGTGCTTCCAGCCTGTTGGTGCTCGTGTCCTGTGCGTGTGTGCATCCAGGCCCCAGGTCCTTGCTGGGAGGAGGAGACACTGGGAACCTGAGCTGACACTCCTCTTGCTGCCTGGGCTGGTGGCAGCTTTGATGAATATTTGATGCCACACCTGGCCCAGCAGTGTTGGGGGCTGGCCGGACCCTTGGCAACACTTGACCCCATGCTGGTGGTGGCAGGTAAATGGGCAGAACGTGGAGGGGCTGCGCCACGCTGAGGTCGTTGCCAGCATCAAGGCACAAGAGGATGAGGCCCGGCTACTGGTGGTGGACCCAGAGACTGATGAGCACTTCAAGCAGCTACGGATCACGCCCACTGCAGAGCACGTGGAAGGTGGGCTGCAGACCCTGGGTACAGGCTGGGTGCTATGTGGGGGCAGGACAGCCAATGACACCCTGTCCCTACTCATAGGTGTCCTGCTGTTACCTGTCACCAATGGGACCAGCCCTGCCCAGGTGAGAGAGTGGGCCCAGGAGCCTGCAGGAGAACCTTTGCGGGTCCCCAGGCCTGACAGATGCCTCCTTCCCAGAGACCCCTGTCCTTGAGAAGCTGCAGTTGTGACACCCAATGCCAGCTGGTCACCCTGGCTTTAGTGCCCACTGTGGATCCCATCGTGGTCAGTGCCATACTCCAGCCACACGGGAGCCTCTGGTGGGGCTGCTACCCCGTCCCCCTCCCTGACCCCACCGGGTAATGAGTCACTCTTCAGTGTCTGCCTCAGGGAGTCGTCCCTGGCCTCACCCCAGGTGTCACTCACGCAGGTGATTCCTGGATTCATACTGCCTCCCTGCCCCCTGCTGGGTGCCCTGTGTCCTGCTCTGGACCCCGAGTGCACTAGAGGCATGGTGCCCATGGCTGCATGGAGAAACAGATGTGGCTGTGGGTGCCTGTGTGCATTATGTGAGCAGGTGCGTGTCTTACGTATGTGGCTCCCTGGAGGGCCCTGAAGCCACAACTTGCTATTGGTTTCCCAGCTCAATGGTGGCTCTGTGTGCTCCTCCCGAAGTGACCTGCCAGGCTCTGACAAGGACATTGAGGTATGGGTGCCCTCCCCTTCTACTGTGTTCACACAGAGGGGTGCCAGAGATCTTGGGGGTGAGGACGTCTGGGGAGATATCAGCTTGGGCAGTGGGGTCACCTCTTCCAGGAAGCCCTCCTGAGCCCACTGCCCCAGCCCTAAGCAGCCCCTGGTGTGAGTTCCCTGGGAAGGGCCCACATCTGGGGCTTGGATCTGGACTCACTTGGCACCCTGCTCACCTCGCTCACCCTAAGGACGGCAGTGCCTGGAAGCGGGACCCCTTCCAGGAGAGCGGCCTACACCTGAGCCCCACAGCAGCTGAAGCCAAGGAGAAGGTTCGAGCCACACGGGTCAACAAGCGGGCGCCACAGATGGACTGGAACCGGAAGCGTGAGATCTTCAGCAACTTCTGAGCCCCTCCCTGCCTGTTCTCTTGGCCCCCGGACCTCAGCTGCCCAGAACTCCTCAAGCCTGAGTGGACTGAGGTGGTCCCCCGCTGCCCAGACACCAGCCCGAGTCCCCATTTTGCTGCTACCCACAGGGTGCTGGGTCTGTTGCAGCAAGACAGGGGGGGAGAGAGAGACCCAGAGTTGTGAGAGTGGGGCAGAGAAAGGGTGAGACAGAGGGGGAGAGACAGAGAGAGAGAGAGGAAGGAAGGAGGGAGAGGGAGGGAGGAGGGGCGGGCAGGGCGACCCCTGAGTGAGGGCCTTTGCTGCTCGCTGGGGCCTGCTGAGAAAGGAATTTGGGTTTTTGTCTTTTTTCCAAAAAGATCTCCAGCTCCACACGTTTCCACTTAATACCAGAGCCCCTCCCCCACCCCTTTGGGACATGCTCTCTAAATAATTGCAATAAAGCAAAACTTTTCTGTGCAAACCATTTCCTCTCCTGCCCCCTTGCAGGGCCATCCTGCATGGGAGTCCGAGGGACTTCCCGGCCCAGGTTGTTTGTGGGGACTCAGGTGAGGCTGGGGAGGACGAAGGAACTGCTTCGTCCCTGACGTGGGGGTCACTAGGCCACGACCCCCTTGCCGTCCAGCTCCCCTGCTGCCTGCGGCCTGCCGGCATCCAGGGTGCAGGGCCTGGGCGCCCCTGAGGAGCCTGAGGCCCCATGCCCCCAAGGAGGGTGGCCTCTGGACAGGCAGCTCACTCCCCGTAGCCCCCAGGCCGAGGGAGTGGGGTGTGCAGTCATGGCACCCAGGAAGGACTCCAGGCTTCTGGGCCTCTGGCTTGCACCACCTGGCGCGCTCCCCCGAGACCCTGTCAACTCCACCCTTTCCTCTGGAGCCCGAACCTACTGACCGACACTGCTGTCTGCCTTGTAAGCCATAGCGCATGCGCGCCCTCAGAATAAACGGGCCTTGCCTTGGACCTTGGCACCTCTGTCTTCTGAGCCTTCAGTTGGGGTGGGGGGAGTAGAGGAACGAGGGCTATTCTGGAGGAGCCCTGTCTGAGACTCAGTTGCTGAAAACAGGGTCTTGTTCCTCAGCCCTTAATATGGCATCCATCCGCCCTCAGCTCCTTCTCCCCGCCACCTCCAACAGACCTGGGTCTCCCACACGGCCAAGACCTGCCCATCTCCACTCTCTGTGGCACATCCTGGGGCCTAGGCCCACCTCCTCTGCCCAGTGGAACCCAGCCTTCCCCCTTCACCTCCCCTGGGAAGCCACACAGGCCCAACACCCCTAGGGGCTACCCGCTGCCCAGTGTGACTCTGCCACCTTTAGCAGGTTCACACAGTCAAGCCTCATGCCCCGCGGCTCCCTGCCTGGATTCCCAGTGTCCCTTTCAAGCCCAGGTAGCTCTGTAAACATGGGCGTGGGACCCCAGTAGAGGCCAGGCTTTCAGGGTGCACAAGTTCAGGAAATGGTGTCGAGGTGGGGAAGCTGCAGGGCTGGTGATGGTGTGAGGGGACGGGGTCCCCAAGCAGCTGCAGGCTTTCGGCAGCTGGCTGTCACCATTTCCTCCCTCCCAGGTACACGCGCACCCACTCCCCACCCCCCAGTACACAGCACAGATTGTCACGTTCTCGCACGCACACCACAGGGCTCCCAGCCTGTCCCTGCCCCCTCGGGGACAGAAGTCAGACAGACCCCAGTTGCAAACAACCCCAAAGCTTTATTAAACAGGCTGCGGTTCCCCAGCAAAGGCACTGTGCAGACAGTGGCCAGAATAGAGCCCTGGCCAGCAACCACGTCCCTCAGAGCCCCTGGGCGGCCGGGCACAGGGCCTGGTTGAGACAGGCCCCGCAGCGGGGGTGCACAGGCTGACAGGTCTGCTGGCCGAAGCCCACCAAGAGTCCGTTGATCTCACTCCACAACTCCCTGCAGGGTGGGGGCTGGGTCAGTGCCGAGGAAGAGGTGGGCACTGCCTCCCAGCCTGCCCTGCCCCTCCCCAGGCACCCGCCCCCACACCTGGGCAGCCATGCCTCCAGGGCAGCACGGGTCTCCTCCGGGGACTTGGTGGCCCGCCTGGTCCACCCAAGTCTATTGGCGATTCTGTGCACGTGTGTGTCCACTGCTGCTTGGGGATGGGGCAGGGTGAACTGGTGGCATATTCCACCAGCCCAGACCATACACTGTCCCTGCCCAGAGCCCCAATCTCTCACCCCTGCCACTCCTGGACCTCCGAGCAGGCACTGGAACTTCACAGCCCTGCCGCGGGTCTGAGTGTGGCCACCTTGGCCACCCCAAGGAAACACAAACCTTCCCCTGCTGGGGAGGGGCCAGAGCCCTGTAGTGGGACATGGGCAGCCCCCTTCAGGTCTCTCGCTCAGCATCCCAGCAGGCTTGGGGGGGCATGTAGGGATGGGTCTCTCTCCAGGCAGTGTTGGGGGAAACGATATCTCTGCTCTGCCGTGCATTCTGCTTCCCACAACAGAGACGCTAGCCTGTGTTGAGCACTTGCTGGGAGCCAGACCCTGTCCAAGAGATTTACTGGGGGGGGCACAACATCAATAAGGGCTCTGATCTCAAACCAGGCAAAGTGGGGGAGAAAGGGAGGCTTAAACTTTACCTGTATGATGACCACTTGCATATCTGCTCTGTCTCCTGTGGCCTGAAGCCCCTTCTGGCTCAGGCACTGGCTGTGGATACCATGCTGGGTGGCAGGAGCTCTGCCCAGTGGGCCAGCATGAGGGCACAGCCTGTAGAGCTGGCACCTGCTACCACAGCTGTCAGGGACAGAGCAGGAGCATGGCCTGGCCTGCTGCAGCTGTTGCCCACCTGGGCTCTGTTCCTTGCTACCATCAGCCGGTCTGAGGGGCTCAGCCTGGGGGCCCTCACCTGGGCCTCCTCCCACTTGGCTGCCCCAGCCAGTGGCAGTCCCAGCCCTGCTACCACCCTAGCGTTTGCCAAAAAGAAAGACAATTCCTGCATCAGCTCCTCCGCCTCACTGCTGCCTGCCTGGAAAAGGTGTCCTGCAGGGAGACCACAAAGGCTCACATCCTTGGGGTCCTGAGTCTCAGTTTCCTCCTCTATAACACGGTGCCCAGGGTCCTAAGGGTCCCCAGGAGTTGAGTCCAGGGCCTTGTCATGTTGTGTGAGAAGCCTAGGAGAGCTTCTCGCACATCTGTGCAGATAATGAGGGCGACTCTCACCTGTCTTGTGGCTGAAGCTCAGAGAGGCCAAGTGCCTTGCCTGAGGTTACCCAGCAGGGAATAACTTTTGTATTCCATAGCTTTAGCTTTTTTTTTTGAGACAGTCTCTCATTCTGTACCTCAGGCTGGAGTGCAGTGGCATGATCTTGGCTCACTGCAGCCTTGAACTCCTGGACTCGAGCAATCTTTCTGCCTCAGCCTACTGAGCAGCTGGGACTACAAGCGTATGACACCATGTGTGGCTTATTTTTATATTTTTTTGTAGAGATGAGGTCTCACTTTGTTGCTCAGGCTGGTTATGAACTCCTAGGCTCAAGCCATCCCCCTGCCCCAGCCTCCGAAAGTGCTGGGATTACAGGTGTGAGCCACCGTGCCCAGCAGGCTGTGGCTTTTTAAGTGAGAGGGCTTCTCTTTCTGGGAACCCTCTAAGAGGCAATCCTGAGTGGTTGGACCCAAAGATAACCAGAGAGGGTGACACACTGACACTCCTGTCTGTTGTTTCTGCTGCTCCCAAAGCACTGTCCCCCAGCTTAGCTGTGGGCAGGGGCCCTTCCCCCACAGACCTATCTAACCACAACGCAGCACTCTAGGGACACGGGCAGCTGAGGACAGCTGCCCAGATAAGCTCAAGTATCTGTGGAGAGGCTGGCGGGTGGATGGCACTGGGAGTCAAGGAAGGGGAGGCCTTGTCACACTCCTACCTGGCCTGGCTCCGACCCTTTGAGGGTTTCTGTTCTCCAGCCTCACTGAGTGGCCACCAGCTAAGAACCAAAACCCCTGTCTCCGGCTGCCCCCTTGCCCACCAAGCAGTGCTAGAAGGCACCTCAGCCCAGACCCTCTGTGGAGTCCCGAAGGAGCATGGGATAAGGCACACAGAGGCTGTGGTTAAGCCCTGGCTTCTGGGCTAGCTAGGTCCTACTGTGTGTGGCCTCGGAATCCCAGCTTCTCCAGGCAAAGCTGAGAAGGAAGCAGCCCACCCCAACCCAGGAGTCTATCTTCACCCAACTATTAAGGAGCCTCTGGCACCAGGAAGCAGCACCTCGGATCTGGGAGGGGACTCCTGGGAGGGAACTCCAGAGAAGGTCCTCCCCAGCTCTACCCTCTCCTGCCCCACCCTGCCCAGGAGACAGGCCTCCCTCTTCAGCCCTCCTGCCTTCTCCACACCTCCCTACTCTGTCCTCTTCTCACTTCAGAACTTTCTGCTCCTGGCCCTCTCTGCGACACAGGTGCTGTTCCTTCTGCCTGGCACACACGTCCTCCACCTAGCCTGGCTACCCTGTCTCACCCTCAAGCTCTTAGCTGAAATATGACCTATGACCTCGGGAAGCCTTCTCAAATGCCCCCAGGCCAGGCCAGGCTCCAGCAGTGCCTGCATGCCACATGGGTGAGGAAGTCTTTGTTCAACGGCTCTCTCCCACACACAGCATAGATGGAGTCTAGCTCCAGGGTCTCTCACAGAGCATAGCACGTAATAGGTGCTCAGCACATGTGAGCTCCTGCCTCTGGACCCACCTCTGGGTGAGCTGGCATAGCTTGGAGCTGGGAACACCTTTCTGACTCTTTGAGCTGAGTTCAGGTCACAGGTCACAGGGTGTGGGGAACCGCAGCAAACCAGGAGTCACCCCTCGCTCAACGTGTGTGTCACTCACCAATGCCTGACACAGTACCCCAGGCCACAGCCATAGCCAAGTGTGCCATCTTGGGCCCGACACCAGGCAGTGCCACCAGCTCTGCCACAGAGGCTGGGATGTCCCCACCGTAGCGCTGCTGCAGGATGGCGCTGGTTTGCTTAATGTACTTCACCTTGTTCTGAAAGATGGGGGTCAGTCAACCCTGGAGGTGGAGGGTGTAGCCCGACCTGGGAGGAAGAGGACCTGGGGAGATCCACAGTTGCCTGCCCAGGACATATGTGGAGACACCTGCTCACTCTCCACCCCCCGGGAGGTGGGAATGGGCCAAGGGCAGCAGGAAGGTCCTGGGAAGCCTCTGGCAGGGCCCCAAAGAGGCCTGGACCCCTGTGTCCTACCCACATAGGTCAATGACACGTGTGGGGTCTGGCTCTTGTCCCCCTGCCCCGTCTTCCCCCCACCCCTAGAGGCCAAGCCAGGCCGAGCCAGCAAGACACTCCCAGGGGCTGAGCTCAGTAGCACCTGGGCCTTCAGGAAGGAAGGCTGGAGCCTGGAGCTCCCTCACCCACACCAAGTCAGCTGGGTGGTTCCCATCCTGTGCTGGAGTGGAGAGCTATTTAAAACCCATCCAACAAACTGCAGCCCACGCGAGTGCCAAAGGGAAGCCCCACCCACTGAGCTGCTTTCAAGAGATCTGCCCACACACCATCCAGTGTGCTGTGGGGTGTGGGAGCAGCTCCCTGGGGCTCCTGGAGGGTGGGAGGCTCTGGAGGAGAAGGGGTGATGAACTCCAGGAGGGCTTGGAGTAAACAAAGGGAAAGGTGGGCAGGCAGCCTGGGTGATGGTGAGGAAGGGCAGGGCGGGAGAGGCAGAGGAAGGAAGGGGAGGATGTGAACAGGAAAGGCCAAGGAGTTCTAGGGACTAGGCACTGGACCCATGGTCCAGCCCCACACAGGCTAGTCTGGGATTGGGGCGCCAGGGCATCCATGGCTAGAGATGCCTGACCCTTGCCTCCTGCACCCCAGTGCCCCTTTGGTCTCCCCTGGGCCAGTGCCACCCCCAACCCTGGTTGCCATAGGCTAGGCTTACCCTCCAGAAGCCCACAGGGTAGATGAGCTGGCCCAGCATGCTGTCGTCTGTCTGCAGGATGTTGTCTACCGTCAGGCCCCGGGCTCGCAGCCGCTGCATGGCACCTGCCGTCACCTGGTCTTTGGTCTGGCTGGAGAGCATTAGCGAGAGCAGCACCTGGTACCGGCGCACCTGCTTGTACAGTGACAGGGAGCAGGGTGGTGGCAGGTCCTGGGTGATAATCTGGGCCAGACTCACCAATGTCCTCCACCTGCTTTCACTTGTCACCCTGGACAACATATGGGACATCAGCTTTCTATACACCCAGACCAGTATGTGGATGGTCTGGTTTGGGCCTGTTTGTCACCTACAACATAAAAATACCTGCCTCACAGGATCAGTGTGAAGCTCAAATGAATTACAATAGCACTTAGTAATGTATCTGGCACATTGACATTATTTGACAGTCACTGGCTACTACTGTTATTGTTATTGATTTATGAATGATAACACTATTTTACAGACACGCAAACTGAGACTCAGAGAAACATTTACCCATGTCACCTGGTAGCAAAATAGGGATTAGAACTCAGATTGGTCTAAGACCCATGCGCCGGGCCAGTGAAACATAAAGAACTCTCTCCCGCCTGTTACAGAAAGCCCACGCTGTGCCTGTATGATGCCCAGCAGAAAGCACAGCACGAGGCCCTAAGCCACAGGTATCCCGACCTGCTGCGTGGCTATAATGAAGCAGGTAACACTCTGGGGCCATCAGGTGTGCATCCTCTCAAGGTGCTACATGCAGGGTAGGGTGCCAGCCAAGAACCACCAGGTCTCAGGTTGTCCCCTGCCAGAGGCCTGAAACAAGTGTCTTGCTGGACTGGGAGCATCTGGGTAGTTGGGGCCCCTGCCTACCTTTGGGGAGGCACTGGGGTCATAGCAGTGCTCAGCCCCCAGCTGATCCACAGGTGCATCCTTCCTGCTCCTCATGGTGCGAATGTTGGCCAGCTGCTGCTGCCAGTCCTGGGGCTCCCAGACTGGCTCCTTGAGTGGCTCAGCCCTCTTGTCCTTCTCACCATCTGAAGCCTCATAGGCCACACATAGTCTTCGTGCTTTCCGCTGATGCTTCACAGGCCTGTGACTTTGCTTTCCTTCTGCAAAAAGTCCCACTCAGTCCCTCTAGTGGGGGCCACAGGTGAAGGCAGGTGTGGTTTGCTGCACTAACTGCCAGCTCACCCCTCACTCATTCAGGCAACAACTGTCCATCATCTATTTTGCTTGGGGGTATCCCACCCTCTGCACTCTGGGACATGTCAGCCTTTCTTATGCCTGTGCCCCCTACAAGGTCCATGTCAGCACAGGAGACCCAGGAGACCCTAGCAGTAGTCTCCATCATGATGTCCCCAACATATCCTCTACATCAACTCTCCAACACTCAAGCCCAATTGTGCCACTTTCCTTTTTAAAATCCCTCATTGACTTCCCTTTGCTCTCATAATGGACTTTAACTCCTGGCATCCAAGTTCCTGCCACCGTGGCAGTCATCACCTGCCTGTTCCCCAGCACACCAGCTTCTGTCCTTGTCTGGGCTATCCCTCAGGTTCTTGGGCGCCTATGGGACTCCCCCTACGGTCAATTCTGCAGAAGTCCCAGCGGGACAAGTTCAGGGGCGTCAGTCTTGCTCACTGCTGACTCTCAAACTTGGCACGCAGCAGGTCCTTAATGGCTGTGCCATGCCCTTTCCTGTTTTCTCTCAGAGGCATCCTCTAGTTGGAGAGAAGACTTCTGGTTGGGTGTGTTCCTGGCACCCAGCCTCTCTGAGAAGGAAGCAGAGTTCACTGGGAACAGGGCTGGTGCAAGTGGGCTCTCCTGGGCAGCCGTGGGGGAACGTGAAGAGCTTTCTCGCTCAGGAGGCAGGTGGGCGGAAATCCAGCCCCTGAGAACCCCGGGCTCTGGGAGAAAGGCGCACGGTCGCACGTGGGCCAGGGAACCGACTGCGGCTGCCGGGTCCATGGCGTGCCGCAGCCCCCAAGTCCCCACCCCACCTCTCCTCCCGAGATCCCACAGGGGCACGGCGCTACCTGCAACCGCTTCTCCCTTCTGGAGCGGCGCAGGGTCCTCCCCATGCCTCCGCGGCCCGGCACCAGGGCACCGGCTCCCGCTTCGGGTCACCATCCTCATGCTCAAGGCGTTCATGCCGGACTTCTGCGGACTACACATGCCGGCGGCTCACGCGGCCCCGCCACGTGACTCAACGCGTGGCCACCTTTCCGACAGAGGGCGGCCCAGAACTACGACTCCCATAAAGCCCTGCGGCGGCCCTCCGCGCGGTCCCGCTACCGGAAGTTCGGGTCGCGCTTCCGGCGGCGGCTTCGGGCGGGGGGTGTGCACCTTTCTCAGCGTCGGTGCGGCCCG
>NW_007070632.1:6221-36515 GCF_000164805.1 Carlito syrichta | reverse complement strand
CTCTGCTGCAGGCGCCCCCGCCTCAGCTCGTCCTCCACGTGGGGAGAAGAGAGGTGGCAAGCGTCAGGGCTCCCTGAACCCCGCGGCGGCCGTCCCCACCCCACGCATTGAGTCGGGGGCGGCCAGGTGGCGCTGTCTGAGCAGGCAGCTCGCCAGAGCAGGCCTGGTATCCCCCAGGCTTATTTGTGGCCGAGTCAGACTGGCTGTGGTTGAGTTCTCTCCAGGGGCCAGGAGGAAAGGTGATGCCCGCCAGAGACCTAGGGTCCTGGCGGCTGGAGGTCAGCCACGGGGCAGATGGGCGGAGTTGTGCTCAGATGTCCGCATGCCTGTTTCTTTTGCACAGAGGAGTCCTCTGGTGCGTCCCTGCCCACCATGGCCAAACCAACAAGCAAAGATTCAGGCTTGAAGGAGAAGTTCAAGATTCTGTTGGGACTGGGAACGCCAAGGCCAAATCCCAGGTCTGCCGAGGGCAAACAGACGGAGTTTATCATCACGGCGGACATCCTGAGGGTGAGTGAACTGCCTGTGTCTTGTCAGCCCAGTGAGGAGTGCAGGGAAGGCTGGGTTTGTTCTTTGTCCAGGTTCTATGGGAGATGGGTTGCTGGTGATTGTCTGCACAGGGATATTGTCCCCAGTACTTTGGAGGTGGATCTGGCCTTTCTCGGAAGACTCAGAAAGGCAGGATCTTGGTCACCTGGTCTATCTAGCACATGAGTTACACGAGCTAGTATTCAGATGTTGATGCAAGAAAGCCCATTTCACTAGATGTGACCTGACTGCCTTCACCTGCACAGGTAGGGATATGGGCAGGTGTTAATTGGTAATTTGTGAGCTCCTGGGAGAAGTAGGTCCTTATTTTTTAATGTGGTTTTATCTAACACATGCCCATCACCATGTTTTGCCCATAAGTAAATGCTGAGTTTTTGCACTTGTAAAGTTTCCCACTTAGAAACAATGAAAGTGTTAATCAGCTGATGAATGAATGAATACAATGTACATCCATACAGTGGAATGTGATTCAGCAATAAGGAGTGAAACACTGACATGCTATAACATCAGTGAACCTTGAAAACATGCTAAGTGAAAGAAATTAGTTATAAAGGCCACATATTGCACGATTCATTTATATGAAATATCCAGATAGGCAAATTCATGGAGACAAAAAGCAGATTAATGTTTGCTAAGGGCTGGTGGGGGAGGAGGGAATTGGTATGGGGTTTTCTTTTGGGGTGAAGAAAGGGTTCTGGAGTTAGAGGAGATGGTTGCAAGAATGAATTGTACAATTTAAAATTGTTACACTGGTGTATTTCATGTTATGTGAGTTTTATCTTGATAAAACATTTTGAGCTATGAAAAAACATTGTGAAAAAAACAACTTGCACAATCCACTGAGGTAGAGTAAGCTCTTTGGAGACTCTTGATGTCAGAAAGGTCTGCTCTGAATCTTCAGTGCAGTTCTTAGGGAGGACAGTGCTTGGCAGTTGAGGAAACTTGTGGCCTGTATGCTGGCCCCTTCTTTCATCCCTCTCTAGGAGCTGAGTGTGGAATGTGGCCTCAACAATCGCATCCGGGTAATTGGACAGATCTGTGAAGTTGCAAAAACTAAGAAATTTGAAGAGGTAAGTTTGTCTAGTTGGGCTACTAGGGAGATGCGTATGGGCTGTTTAGAAGCCAGAGTTTGCTTTCTCTGGGAGCATGTCAGTGACAGCTAACTTCACTAATGATCTTATTTGCATTATTTTAGGGAAATTTAACTTTCATCTTAGTGATGGGGAAGCCTCTGGATGCCATTTTGAGAGAGGTGACTGGTTGGTGGTACCGTGTAACCACACAGACACAGACATTTATTTTAGGCAAATATTGTCAGACTGTCTCCTGACAATCTGTGGACAGACTGGGCAGTTGTCATTCTGGGAACACAGGTTCCTCTTGAGGCACCTTAGGGCTCTCCCTGCCTTGCCCAGCATTGGGAGAAGACCTGGACCTCACAGTTCCCAGGCTCAGCTTTACTAAGTGGGAGTGACCACTTCATCTTCAGCAGTTCATCTGAAACACACAGGTTGCAATTACCAAGTACAGATGTTAAAAGTAGGCAGTCTTGTTCAGAAAGTTGTTCATATTGGTCCAGAATGTCCTGTGAATAGATGAATAACCTAAGAGGCTAGGATGGTCCACAGGTCCAGTGTCCGTGTGTTGTTGCAGCTCAGATCACAACAGCAGGAGTTTTATGAATGGGACAAAGGTGAGAGTTCCAGTGTATTCTGAGTTGTTTGGGATGTTGATCAGACAACACCTAAAAGACCACGGCCACCTTGGTTCTGCTCTTCTGGGGAGTATGTTCAGGAAAGGATGGTTGGTGGTTAACGCGGAGAAGGGAAGGTTATAAGGAAAACCAGCTCAAACGCTTTTTAAGTGAGACTGATTCTGGCAGCTATCAGGAGCAGGAATGAGCTCCCGTGGGCTGGGTGGAAGTTAGCAGCAGAGGCAGATTTCAGAGGCTGCAGAGTTTCTCAGCTGGTTAAGCAGTGGAGGCAGGGCAGGGGTGTGGTACTACGTGGCCCGAGGCTAGCGAGCTCATCCGAAGGAAAGCCATGGAGCAGGATTTCTGGATGAAGTGCAGCCTTGGGACCCACCCTGCACTTCTGGTTCTGGTACTCTTCCCATGACTTTCCCTTGTGGAGTCAGAGCAGCTCTAATGGTGATTCTCTGTGGGTCTGGGATCAGTCAGGACAGCTTCTCCAGCCTGCCTGCTGTCCCGCATCTCCCAAGTCTATGGCCTGGTGGAGGTTATAGGCATCTGCTTGGGATTAACATAGCTTTGAGCCAATGCTGTTACCAGGCCATGGTTAGCATGGACTGTAGAAGGTCATGAGATGTGTCAGAGAAGCAAGTTCTGAGTCACAAGACCTCGTTCTGGTCTGTCCTCCATTCACGGGCCTCCTCAAGTTGAGGCCCGAGGTATTGGAGACCACAGCCTCACCGCTGTCTCCCTTTGCTGGTGCAGCATGCAGTGGAAGCACTCTGGAAGGCAGTTGCAGACTTGTTGCAGCCCGAGCGGCCGCCAGAGGCCCGGCACGCGGTACTGGCGCTGCTGAAGGCCATTGTGCAAGGGCAGGTAAGGTCTGGGACAAAGCTAGGACAGAACGTGTGAGGTGACATCAGGCCGCCCATCGACTGTCCTGTTCCTGCTGGGCTGCATTTAGATTTGGTGAGGGTGCCAGGAGCTGGGTCTGGGGACTGACAGGCTCTGCAGCTGGACTGGGCATCCCTCATGTCTGTGTGACCCCAGGCAGGTCACTGTGGCCCTGAGCTGCCACCTCCCAGCCTGGAAGTGGGGATGGTCATCGTATCTTCTCCTCTGGATGTTCTGGGGGTTTCATGAAGCAATTCACGCAGAATGCTGTGACTGGTGCCTGGCCAGGGCTTCCCATTGTCTTGATCCCAAGCCCTTCTCCTTGGCTGGGGTTGCTCCCCCTGCTCCCTGTGTTCCAGCTGTGCTGGTTCTGAACACCTGAGTCACCTGCCTGGTGTGCTCCCTCCCCTGCTTTCTTCTTCATGTCCTGCCACTTAGAGAGGCCCTCCCACTCTTGGGTATCACACCCTTAGCCCTGTCGTCATTATGTGAGCACAGGCATGCCTACCCTGGGCCAGTGGGGGGCGGGTAAGCCCTGTGTTGTTCCTGCTGTGTGCCCCCTACCCTGCCCAGGACCCAGCCTGCAGTAGGTGCTCCATACGCCAGCCAGCACCAGTCAGCACATCTGGCCTCTGCCCTGAACCCTACTGTTGCCGACCAGTCCCTTGCAGGGTGTTCCTGTGGTAGGAGAAAGGGCCCAGGCCAGAGTTGAGGTGCTCACTGCACCTCTTGGCAGCTGCGTGGGAACCCCTAGCGGGGCTCTGCCCACCCTGTGATTTTGTCTTCAGGGTGACCGCTTGGGGGTCCTCCGAGCCCTGTTCTTTAAGGTCATCAAGGATTATCCTTCCAACGAAGACCTCCATGAAAGGCTGGAAGTGTTTAAAGCCCTAACGGACAACGGGAGGCACATCACCTACTTGGAGGAAGAGCTGGGTGAGTGCCACTTCGGGTGTGAGGTTTCTCTAGCTTTGGGATCCAATTTCCTTGGGGGGTGGGAAGGACTCGGGCCGCAGAGTGGCTGCAGTTCATGGGGATGGCCTGCAGGAGGCGTGCACCCTGTGCACTTGGGCTTCCCTGGATGCCTGAACCTCCCAGGGAACTTGTTAAACATGCGGAGACCTGTTGACTCAGAGTTTCCAGGGATTGGGGCCTCTCCCAGAGTTCCCCAGAGGGTGGGTAAAGCTGTTGAAACCACTGAGTAAATGGAGGGGTGGGAAGTGGACATAGCCACCCTCTACTTGCAGTATTATCTGATGTCTTAGTTAATGTTATTGAGTTCTGCCTGAGTCCTCACTAACCCCTTTCCTGGCCCTCCTGGGATAATGAACTTTCCCTTGGTCTTGAGACTTCGTGTCGTTATTGTGGGGAGAAGAGAAAGGAGGAGGAAGAAGTAGATCTGACTCGGGCTTTGCTGTTCTGTCGCTCAGAAAAGGGCTTCAGTGGTTGGTTGGCCTCCGTGACAGGTGCCAGCAGGGAACCCCTGAGGTTGTGTGACTGGTGGCCAAGTGTGTACATATCTCCTTTGAAAGACTTGGGCTGGGGCGCCCAGGAACCTGTCTCCTGTATGCGTTCTGGTGGTGTTTGTGCCCCAGCCTCTTGGGTGGGCTCTGAGTGCACAGCACTCACACACCTGTTGCCGTCTTAGCTTGAACCCCTCGATACAGCCCTGGAGCTGGTAAATCCTAGCGTCCGTGCCCTTCAGCTGAGCTGCCTGGGCTCCAGCTGAGCCGCCTCCCATCAGCCTCTAGCCTGCCCATTGTTCATTGCTAGGGGACTGACGATGGGAGTAATGGGGTTTGGACCTGTTTTCCTGAGGAAGGAGGCGAGTAGGAAGTGTAGATTCGGCTTTGACATGGATCACTGTTCTCTTTTCCCCTAGCTGAGTTTGTTCTGCAGTGGATGGATGTTGGCTTGTCCTCAGAATTCCTTCTGGTGCTCGTGAACTTGGTCAAATTTAACAGCTGTTACCTTGATGAATACATCGCATCAATGGTTCAGTAAGAAAAGCATTTATATAACATTGCTCTGATGATAGGTCCCATTGTCTTTTGTCTAAAGTTCAGCCCTGCAGGGTGGATAAAGTTGTTGAAACCACCAGGTGTTGGAGGGGTTGGGAGTGGACCTAGCCGCCCTCTACTTGCAATATCACCTGATGTCTTAGTTACTTTTTTCTTGTTTTTCAAAACATTATATTCAACGCATGAGATCGAGGCTCTGTCTCATTTGTGCTAAACATCCAGCTCTGAGAACAGTGTTCAAGCAGACCAAGCAGGCTCTGGCATGTTTGCTGGGTGAGGGGAGCACTGAGGGAGCATGACACTCCTATCAGTGACTTCATAGAATGATCAGGATAACACACCACTGCTGGCCTTATGAGAAGTGTCCTCTGAACTGACTTTGGTGCTTCCTTCACAGCATGATCTGTCTGCTGTGCATCCGGACTGTGTCCTCTGTGGACATAGAGGTCAGTGACTCCCTTCCCTAGGGGACAGTCCATTTCATCTTTTCTGGGAGGCTGGGGCTTAGGGGTCAGGCCCTCTGCCACTCATTAGCTGTGTAGCCCTGGCAAGCTGCTTGGCTTCTCTGAGCCTCTGCAGTCTCCTATGTAAATCAGGACAGCTGGATGCCTCCCTTGTGGAGTTGTTGCTCAGGATGGATGGTGTAATATTGATGACCCTTAGTGGAGGGCTCTGTGGTTCCAAGGGAGGCTGCCCTGGCAGTGGAGGGTGATGTCGCTGACTGACGGAGGGTGGGAAAGAGGCCCTGGGGTCATCTCCCATGGATGGGAGTTGGGCAGCACTGGCCTCATCCCTGCTATTCCTGCCAGGTCTCCCTGCAAGTGCTGGATGCCGTGGTCTGCTACAACTGCCTGCCGGCCGAGAGCCTCCCTCTGTTCATTGTCACCCTCTGTCGCACCATCAATGTCAAGGAGCTCTGTGAGCCTTGCTGGAAGGTGGGGGTCCTGGAAAGTCCTCCCTGGGATGAGGTCCTAAGCCAGGCGCATGGAAGGAACAGGGGCCATCTTGTCTTCGATGAATGGCTGTCTGATACTTGGGGCGGCCAGACAATGATCTGTTGAGGGGAGTCGGGGCATTTCCCCAGGCGGTGGAGCTGAGGTCAGGCTTTGGTGGCATTTTGGGCACTCTGCTGCCTCTGTGTTTGGGAGGAGACGGCAGTGAGCTGGCTGGACTGCGGGTGGCTGCACAGCAGTGGTGGGCAGGGCTGACCGAGGCCTGGGGCTCCGGCGGGGACGTGTCTGCTGATCCTGATGGTGTGCACTGTGTCCCCAGCTGATGCGCAACCTCCTGGGCACCCACCTGGGCCACAGCGCCATCTATCACATGTGCCGCATCATGGAGGACAGGTGAGTGGTGGGCTGGGGGCAGGTGGGCCAGAGCCCTCAGGAGGAGTCTGGTTGCGCTGGCCCTACCTGGCATGGCTGACTTTGGGCTTCCTGTTCCCATGGGGCGGCTCTTTCAGAAGCTGTCACTGAAGTCCGGCACGTGTCTTCCGTGTGTGGTCTCTTCTCCCCTTTCTTTCAGTCGATCAGAACATCCAAAATTGAACTCAGAATCTGCCTCCCATGTGGACACCCTCCAGGGTGGCTTCCTCACTGTCCTGTTCCAACCCAAATGCGGGTGTTAGCCCCAACACTGCCTTGCCTCACCCTGCAGCCACACCATGATGTGTCCTGTTGCTTCTGCCTATGCCCTGGTCTCCATCCCATGCCTATCAGCCCTCTCCTGCTCACTGCTTCCGGCGTCCTTTCTTGCGTCTGGAAGTACATCCTTCACACAGCAGCCAAGGGACATTTGCTGACACTGATCTGACTGTGTCATACTTTGCCTGAAGCCACAGTGGCTCCCAGTACCCTCAGGCAGTAAGTGCTTTGTGTGGAACAAGGCTCTGGGGGCCCTGGCCTGCCTTGACCTCTGGTCCTCTCACTGTGCCACCTCTTACCTTCCAAGAGCCTTTGCCTACACTGTTTCTCTTGCTAGAAGGTTCTTCTGCTTTTGCCAAGTTACTCAGAGTTCTTGAGTTCTTATTACAGTCATTAATTCCCTAGCCTCTTGAATAGTTTTTGCTCTTGTACTCATGACTTTCCCTCTTAGATGTAATTTGAGGAAGAGATTTTGCATTTACTTACAAGGTTCTTTGGCATCTGTGTCTCCCTCTTGACCATAAGCATCATGAGGCTGGGGTCTATCTCTTGCTCCCCTTCCTGTCCCTGGCTGGCATGACCATTGACACATAGCGTGACCAACAGTGTAGTCGCTGCCTGAGTGCAGCAGTGAATCAGAGAGTTGCTGCTGGCCTCCATGTCCCCACCCTGTTGAATACCCATTCATTATTATTGGCCAAGCAGCTTCCATCCTATATTTCCTAACCATTCTAATCCTTATGCCCAGCCTTTGCCTGGCTCTGCCCCTGCCCCTGCCCCGTAAGCACAGGGACCTTTGGGGTCTGCAGGGTGTCCACAGCCTTGTACACCTCTGGGTGGACACGGCCGGCCTCTGCTCATGTCCCATCTTCCTGGGATGCTTTCAGAGCCTACATGGAAGATGCCCCGCTGCTGAGAGGAGCTGTGTTCTTTGTGGGCATGGCTCTCTGGGGAGCCCACCGACTCTATTCTCTCAAGAACTCACCGACGTCTGTGCTGCCGTCGTTCTATCAGGTAATGTGGTGTCCAAGCCGCTATGAGCTGGCAGGAACAGGAAGGCTTCCCTGAGGCCCACTGCCTGGCCAGCAGTTCTGCTGCAGAGGCTCAGGGGGCCTTTCCAGTCAGTTGCTTTGTAACTGGGGATGAGATTTAGGGCTGTTTGGAGGTTTCATTCTCAAACAAACCTTAATGTCTTATGAATTTCATCTCCTACAAATTAGCAGTAGAACTGCTTCAAATTCCCTCTGGAGTAGTGACTCTCCTGCTTTTGATGGTCCCTGCTTTCCCTGGGATGATGCCAGTGGCGTAGCTTATGTCTCCACAGTGCCCTGCCACATCAGAGCACTTCCTGTGTATGTGCTCCTCTCGTTCCCATGGCTCCCTGGTGGACTGGGGCAGTCTCATTGTCCTCGTGCTGTCGTGAAGAACTGTTCACACGGGATCCCCTGCTCTGCCGCTCTCCCTGCACTGGGAGATGGTGAGGGTGTGGTCAGCCCCATCTGCACCAGGAGTCATGGTAGCGTTCAGTCAGCTTCTGCTGTGCTTGGACACCAGGGGTCTGGAATTCAAGGTTGCAGGTCTGAGTCAGGACCTCTGGAGGCAGGCTTGGGTTCCATGTGGGCCCTGACCACACGAGGGCGCTGTAGAAAACCTCTTCTGGGCTTCTTCTGTGTCTTGGGAGCCCATGATACCTTTGTGGCAGGCTCTGCCAAGGCGTCTCACACTCAGTTCCAAGGGTGACATGGGAGGGGCTTCCTGTGCATGAACAGTCACTGACCCCATGTGTTGCAGGCCATGACCTGTCCAAACGAGGTGGTGTCCTATGAGATTGTCCTGTCCGTAACCAGACTCATCAAAAAGTACAGGAAGGAGCTCCAGGCTGTGACGTGGGACATTCTGCTCAACATCATTGAACGGCTACTTCAGCAGCTCCAGGTGATACCATGGACAGGCAGGCTCGTCCCACCTGGAAGACGGTGCCTTATGTGTCTAGGTTGAGTCTTTGGGGAGATTCCCACAGAGAACTGTGTTCTCCGATGATTCTCAGTGAAGACAGGTCTGACTTTTCCAAATGTGCGCCATCATTTGGGCCCCAGACAGGAATATGCAGTAGGTGAACAGGAGTTGAACCGGTTCTACACAAGGAGACAGACATGTGGCCATTTCCATGGCCTGAGTGGTCCCTAAGGACAGTCCCCAGGAGGCATGGGATGCCTTGGTGTGACTTTGGAAGACAGTGTTACTTGTGTCTGTTAACCACAGTGCTAAGGAGGGTGTCAAAGCCACACATGTACACACGTACATACACACACACCTGCCAACGCTGGGGCTGTGGGGAGATGAGGCTGGCATCCAGCCCAGGCTCTGGGCTGGCCCTCTCCCAGAGCCTGGTGTGGGTGCTGTCTAGGCCTTCAGACCAGAGGAAGGAGGGGTAGGACTCAGCGGCTGCTAGCTAGATGGCTGCTGCGGACGCTGGCCAGGTGGTGGTACGGTTGGAGTGGCAGGGGCAGGCCACGCACTGGGACTTCTAGAAGATGCTGGGGTCTGGGAGGGGCCTGCAGGGGCTCAGCTGCAGCTGTTCTTAGCCTCCTGCCCTGTCTTCCTTCTTGACCTACTACATGGGCATAGCCAGGGTTCTGCGTGTGAGGAACAGGCAGCTGCCCATGCAGTTCTGCAGGAGGATAGGGGGGTCATATGTGGTCCCCTGGAGTGAGGTCTCCAGCACTGAGTCCCTGGGGGAGTGGAAATCATCTTGAGTGACAGCGCCTCTGTTCTGTAGAGCCTGGACAGCCCAGAGCTCAAGGCCGTTGTCCATGACCTGCTGACTACAGTGGAGGAGCTGTGTGACCAGAATGAGTTCCATGGCTCCCAGGAGAGATACTTCGAGCTGGTGGAGAGATGTGCGGACCAGAGGCCTGTAAGAGCCGCCCCAGGTGGGGCCTGTGGTGCACAGGCCAGCGGGAGGGGCCCCGGGTGCAATTGGGAGGCCAAACTTCCAAAGAGTTTGGAGTCAAGGACCAAGAGGCACCTGCTCTTGGTTTCTGTGCTCATCAGGGAAGGCTGCCAGGATGTCGGCGCAGGTGTGTGGGACTGTTGAGCACTGTGCTAGCCTAACCATCATATTCCTCCCACCTGTGCGGAGGAAGGTTTCGCCACTCTGCAGAGCCTTGCTGCTCCTGGCAGCAGCTGTCATTTTGCCAGGAGCGCTCAGCTTGATGACAAGGCTT
Source organism: Carlito syrichta (assembly GCF_000164805.1). NCBI lineage: Eukaryota > Metazoa > Chordata > Mammalia > Primates > Tarsiidae > Carlito > Carlito syrichta. The sequence goes on along the minus strand of NW_007070632.1, from coordinate 26,494 downwards.
TTCTGTAGGTTTTTGAATGCATTTTCCCTCTGCCAGGGTGCCTTTGTTCCTCTGAACTCCCCACTTGGGCCTTGAGATTGCTGGTCTCCATGAGCCAACTGTCACCAGGGCAGTAGCCTGGTGGTAGCGCACTGAAGAGCAAAGCGGCTTGTTGACACTAGCTTTTTCTTCTGACAGGAGTCTTCCCTCTTAAACCTAATATCGTACAGAGCTCAGTCAATTCACCCGGCGAAGGATGGCTGGATTCAGAACCTGCAGTTACTGATGGAGCGATTCTTCAGGTAGGGGAGCCAACATGGCCCCCACTTGGCACCTGGAGTCTGACCCTACATCTGTCTCTGGCCTGCCCCAGACCTGGGTCTCAGGCCTGCTGAGCCAGGGCCTTTTTTTCTGATTCTCAAAAGTAATGGTTCTCAGCAGCGGGAATGGTTTGCTTCTGGCAGGACCGGTCCTCTTCCGAGGCTGCTGGGCTTGCCTTCTCCGTGTGCTGGTTGTCTAGAAAGACGGGTCCCGGAAGGCAGAGCTCTCTGCTGCTTACCCTGAGACTGGGGCTGGATGGTGATGAGCCAGGCCTGTGGGAGGAGCCATTCAGGCTTGTCTGCGTTGGGGCGAGTGGGCCTGGTGGGCTCTGGGGCGAGTAGGCCTCATCAACCCCCAGCAGGCTGCTCCCCCCTAGGAGCGAGTCTCGTGGCGCCGTGCGCATCAAGGTGCTGGATGTGCTGTCCTTCGTGCTGCTCATCAACAGGCAGTTCTATGAGGTATGTCTGCAGGGCTGCTGCGTCTGTGGGGTCTGAGGGCAAGGGGCACTCTAGAGCTGGGCCCCACCCCCACCGTACATGTGCCTACAGAGCCTGGGGTCTGCCTGGGACTCCAGACCTAGCTGGCGCCCTCCCTGGTAGTCAGCTTTGTTTACACACCACCCCCCCCATTCATTCATTCATTTGTTCATCCTGTGATGCCCCAGCCAGGCCTGTTCCGGGCCTTGATGTGCGACTGCGTCTCCAGGAGGACAGTTCCTGCCTCAGGGAGCTCCCACCTAGGCAACCGCCTCCTGAGACTCCTATTCTGAGCTTAGACCAGTCTTGCATGGGGACATTTCCTTTTGTTTGTGTTACTACATTCACCCCCTACACTCTGGCCTGGTCGGCAGCTGCTAGGAGCTGTCCCAGGCCTGGCCTGGTCTCTCCACTGCCAGTTTCTCTCTTTCCCCTCCATGCCTTGAGAGGTCTGTGGCCACAGTCCTTCCTTCCTCGAGAATCATTCTTGTGTGCCTACAGCTGGGCCCTTCTTCCAGGGCATGCAGTTTCAAGGTCTAAGGCCTCCCCGTGTGCTGCTCCTGGCCTCCCCCTGTGCTCCACCTGGCAGCCTTGCAGTTTCCTATGTTCCCAAGACCATCTGCTCCCCCGCCCCTAGCCCTTCCTCTCTATTTTTTGTTTGAGCTGGGGTCTTACTGTTGCCCAGGCTGGCTCACCACAACCTCGACCTCTGGGGCTCAGGCAGTCCTTCTGCCTTAGCCTCCTGAGGTCCTGCGAGTCTGTGCCACCATGTCCAGTTAACTTCTTGATTTTGTTGTAGAGATAAGGTCTCACTATGTTGCCCAGGCTGGTCTCAATCTCCTGTGCTCAAGCGATCCTCCCACCTTGGCCTCCCAAAGTGCTGGTATTACAGGCATGAGCCACTACAACTAGCCTTCTCTCTGAACCTAGTGCTTTCTTCAAAAAAGCAGGCAGGAACATTGCCTTGGTTGCAGCCCATGTGAGCCCATGGCCCCATACCTATGCATCATGCAATAGTCGCTGTTCTTTTTAGTGGAGGGGCTAGACAGGGAATTCTTGGAAAGGGCCCTGGGGGCTCCGAGTTGGGGTTTAGCGGGGCTGATAGCCCCCACCAGCTTTTTTGAAGCCTTGAGTAGCACCTAAGTTGGCTTTTGGTTGATACCTGGAGGAGTCCAGTGTCTGTAAACTGTGCTCCTTGCTGGGCCGATGGCTCACCTTACTCTCACTTGTACCCGGTGCAGGAGGAGTTGATTAACTCAGTGGTCATCTCCCAGCTGTCCCACATCCCTGAAGACAAAGACCCCCAGGTCCGAAAACTGGCCACCCAGCTGCTGGTAGACCTGGCAGAAGGCTGCCACACCCACCATTTCAACAGCCTGCTGGACATCATCGAGAAAGTAAGAGCAGGGGGCCAGGCTGTGGATGTCAGAGGGATCCTTCCTTGTGGCAAAGGGCCATGGGCAGAAATGGCCTCTGGGCACTGTGACCCTTCTCAGCATGACTAGGTGCTGTCTCTGTAGGTGAGGCTTCCATCCCAGCAAGGTGGTGGTGTCAGAAGCCCTGTGCTGGGCCAGCTGCTGCTTTGCATCCCCACCCCTGTCCTTCCTGCATGGCAGCTTTTCTGTCTCTCTCTCTCTTTTTTTTTTTTTTTTTGTGAGTCAAGGTCTCATTCTGTTATCCAGGCTGGAATACAGTGACACAATCACAGCTTACCACAGTTTTGGCCTCCTGGGCTCAAGCAATCCTTCTGCTTTAGCCTCCTGATTAACTGGGACTACAGGTGCACACCACCACACCCAGCTAATTTTTTTATGTTTTTGTGGAGATTAGGTCTTGCTATATTGTCCAAGCTGGTTGCGAACTCTGGATTCAAGCAGTCCTCCTGTCCCAGCCTCCCAAAGTGTTTGGATTACAGGCATGAACCACCACACCCAGTCCGGCTTTTTGTTTTTTTTTTTTGAGTTGGAGTCTCACTCTGTCGCCCAGACTGAGTGCAGTGGCTGCTCCCAGTCACCGCAGGCTCGACCTGCTGGGCTCCGGCGATCCTTCCTCCTCAGCCTTCCAAGTAACTGGAACTACAGGCGTGCGTTACCACATCTGGCTAATTTTTGATTTATTGTAGAGATGAGGTCTCGCCAAGTTGCCCAGGCAGGTCTCGAACCCACGGGCTCAGGCAATCCACTCACCTCAGCCTCCCAAGGCGCAAGATTACAGGCTGAGTCACTGAGCCCGGCTTCCTTTTAATTTTTGAATGCATTTCATTTTCTGAATGGTCACTCAGGGTATAAAGGGCAGCTGTGCTTCTGAGGAATAAAGGAGAAGGTACTCTTGGTGGAAAGGGTCAGATCTGACCATGTCTACCTCAGAGAGCCATGAGCTGGAAAGTAAGCTCTGCTCTTCTCCTTAAAGGTGATGGCTCACTCCTTGTCTCCACCCCCTGAGCTGGAAGAAAGGGACGTTGCTGCCTACTCAGCCTCCTTGGAGGATGTGAAGACTGCCGTCCTGGGGCTCCTGGTCATCCTTCAGGTGGGTGCTCTGCGTGGGTGGACCTGTCTCCCAGTGGTGTGTGATGGCTAGCTCATGTCCAACAGATGTATGGCAGTCTTGTTGGAGTCTGTTCTTCAGGGGGACATGGGCTCTTCTTGGGATTGCAGAGGGCATGGTGGTTCTGGCCAGCAGGTCCTTGGAACCTTGGGTATGATCCTGGCTCCCCAAGCACAGGAGGAATGTGTGAGAGACCCTGTTGTGCACCCTGTCCAGAGTTGGTCTTATCTGAGACGTTCCTGAGTCAGGGCCAGAACCGGTGCCGTTCTCAGTGCAACACTGTCCTCGGCCCCCATGGCAGGGTAGGAGGGGAGGGCAATCACCCCATTCCCACCCAGCAGCTGGGTTGTTGGTGATTTTTTTTTGTTTGTTTTTTTGTTTTTAGACAGGGTTTTGCTGTTACCTAGGCGGAGTACAGTGGTACAATCATAGCTCACTGTAGCCTCCAACTTTTTTTTTTTTTTTTGAGTTGGAGTCTCACTCTTGTCGCCAGGCTGGAGTACAGTGGCATGCTCACGGCCACGCAGCCTCGACCTGCTGGGCTCAGGCGATCCTTCCGCCTCAGCCTTCCAAGTCACTGGAACTGCAGACGCACAGTACCAAGCCCAGTTAATTTTTTTTATTTATTGTAGAGATGAGGTCTTGCCAAGTTGTCCAGGCTGATCTTGAACCCGTGGGCTTGGGCAGTCCTGTTACCTCGACCTCTCAAAGTGCTAGGATTATAGACGTGAGCCACCGTGCCCGGCCTAGCCTCCAACTCTTGGGCTCAGGGGGTCCTCCCCTCTCAGCCTTCTGAGTAGCTGGGACTATAGGTGCGTGTCACCACACCTAGGCAGTTTTATACATTTCTTGTGGAGGTAATGTCTTGCTATATTACCCAGACTGATCTCAAACTCCTGGCCTCAGGTGATCCTCTCACCTCAGCCTCCAAAGTGCTAAGCTATGGGCGTGAACCACTGCACGTGGCCTGTTTTAATTTTTTAAAATAGTATTATTGGGATGTAATTCACATACCATGCATTTCACCTGCGTACAGTGGGCCTGGCTATTTTCTCTTTTATAATTTGGAAGTAACATAGCAGTTTTCAGTAAGTTCACAAAGCTCTACATCCATCAACACAATGAGTGTAGAACATTTTTATCCTCATCACTTCAGAGGAGATGCCATGCCCATCAGTGCTCACTCCCACCCCCATTGCGCCTGTGCCTCTGGCCACCACTGTTCTGTCTCTGTGGGTTTGCCTATTCTGAATGTTTTATAGAAATGGAGTCATGCAATACACAACCTTTTGTATTATTTCACCCAGCATAATGTTTTCCAGGTTCGTTTGTGTTGTAGCCAGTGTCTGTGTGTCATTCCTTGTCATGGCTGAGTAATACTCCATTGTATGGATACACCACATTTGTTGGTTGGGGGCCATTTGGAGTGTTCCTGCCTTTTGGCTGCCGTGAATGTTATTGTATAGTGTGTGGACATGTGTCCATTTCTCTTGGGTCTAGGCCTAGGAGTGGGGTGGCTGGTCCTGTGTTAAGCTGCATTTAATGTTTTGAGGAACTGCCAGCCTGGACCATTCTACGTCCCCTCAGCAATGCATGAGGGTTCTGATTTCTCTACCAAAGAGAAAGTGTTGTCCTTGGCACTTGTTCATTTCTGTTTGACTGCAGCCCCCTAGTGGGAGTGAGGAGGCATTGCGCTGTGGTTTTGACTTGGTTTCCCTGAAGACTGACTGACCCTTTCATGCGCTTCTGGCCATTTGTGTGTCTTTGGAGAAGGCCCTGTTCAGATGTCATGCCCATTGTCTTTGCATCATCAAGTCATACGTGTTCTCTATTTGAAATATGAGTCCCGTACCAGATGGGGACTTACTTGCAGGGGTGTTCTCTGCTCCACTGGCCTTTACTTAGAAATCCAGCTCTGGAGACCCGAGGACTGGGGCTCCGGAACTGAGCTGTTTCCTGGTTTGGGCAAAGGTCTGGGCTTGGCTGTTTTCATTTCTTTTTTTGTAATTAAAAAGTAATAAGTTGACCCTTGAACAGTGTGAGTATTGGGGCACCAACTCTCCCCCACACACAGTTAAAAACCTACATAGAACTTATGACTCCCCAAAAACTTTGCTAATAGCCTGCTGTTGCCCCAAAGCCCTACAGAGAACATCCACAGTTGATTGGCACATAGTTTATAAGCTTTTTTTTTTGAATTGGAGTCTCACTCTTGTCGCTCTAGCTAGAATGCAGTGGCATGCCCACGGCCACTGCAGCCTTGACCTGCTGGTCTCAGGCAAGCCTTCCACCTCAGCCTTCCAAGTAGCTGGAATATAGGCCCATGCTACCACACCCGGTTAATTTTTTTTTTATTGTAAAGACGAGGTCTCACCAAAACACCTTGAACTCCTGGGCTCAGGCAATCCTCTCGTCTTGGTCTCCCAAAGTGCTAGAATTACAGGCTTGAGCCACCACCGTATTTTATATGTTACGTGAATTGTATACTGCAGTCTTACAACAAAGTAAACCAGAGGAAAGAAAGCATTGTTAAGAAAGTCATAAGGAAGAGAAGAGATAGGTGTTCTCCCTCCGTGGAAGTGGGGCATCGTAAAGGTCTTTGTTCTCCTCGTCTTCCTGTTGAGAAGGCTTGGGGAGTGGTCTTGGGTGGCAAAGGAGGAAGAAATGGGCCTGCACAGTTCACTCCGTGTTCAGAGATCAGCTGGGTTTCCATTTGGTTAAAAGCACATCACATTGTGAACAGTTAGCGGGATAAATACAGTGAAAAGTTCGGCTCCTTCCTTCCTGCCGGGAGGGCTTTGCCCAGCCGCAGCCCCGTGTGCCCATTCTGGAACGGCCTATGCATGGTCAGGCATTGGGTCAAACCCCCACCTTTTTTTTTCCAAAGCAGGGTTAATGCTTTCATATTTTATTTTATTTTTTTATTTTTTGAGTTGAGTCTCATTCTTGTCACCCAGGCTGGGGTGCAATAGCATACTCATGGCTGCCGCAGCCTTGACCTGCTGGGCTTAGGCGATCCTTCTGCCTCACCCTTCCAAGTAGCTGCAACTAAAGACGCACGCCACCACGTCCAGTTAGTTTTTGTAATTTATTGTAGAGATGAAATCTCACCAGGTGCCCAGGCTGGTCTCAAACCACCAGGCTCAGGCAATCCTCTTGCCTTAGTCTCCCAAAGTACTGGGATTACAGGCTGAGCCACCGTGCCTGGCCCATATCTTATTTTTTGAGACAGAAAATCAGCATTGAGGTAATTGTTTTTTCTTTGAAAAGAACAATAGCTTTGTAAGTACCCACTACTCCCCTCCAGGAGCACCATGGCTGCATCCCTCCCACCTCTTGTTGACCCCAAGGGTGCTGGCAGCACCCAGGGCTCTCACACCTGGCCTCAGCTGTCAGGGAGGCGCCCTTGGCCTTGTCAGTATGGGGTGGGGGCTCCCAGTGGGGACGCCCCGCACCTGAGCACACTCCCCAGCTGGTTCTACCCTCCTTGCCTTGTAGCAGGGACAGAGTTTCCCTTGTAGCCCAGGGACAGTGTATTCGTAGATTCCCTGCTGGAGATGGACATGGCATTGTTTTGATTTTGGCTGTTGTGGAGAGATGAAGCCCTGGGGGTGGGTTGATGGGTTCAAGGTGGTATTTCCTGAAGTGTGGCAGTTGCTGCTCCATTACCCTCCAAAGAGGCCATTCTGGGTCCTCTCCTCCAGAGGCACTGGGTGCTGTCTCCTGCCCTGCGGTGATGAGTGCGCTCTCTCTGTAGACCAAGCTGTATGCCCTGCCTGCAAGCCATGCCATGCGCGTGTATGAGACACTGGTCAGCCACATCCAGCTCCACTACAAGTACAACTACACGCTGCCCATCGCCAGCAGCATTCGGCTGCAGGTAGGATGGCCCTGGGTGGGTGGTCCCTTCTCTGGTGGCCCAGCAAGCTGTCTCAGTCTCAGTGATGTGATGTCAGGGGGCTGGAGAGGTGGCAGGTGACCCAGGGAGAAGCCTACAGCAGGTGACCCAGGGAGAAACCTACCATCTCTTCCTCTGCACCCACTGTGGCCACAGCCTCCCCAGGACCTACTGTCCTTCCTTCTGCCTGCAGTTCATGTGCCTCTGTGGTCACTCTGAGCCATGGGTGGCCTGGGTTGGGGCAGAGAAAAGGAGGCATGTTGACTTTTAGGGTGGTACATGGCTCCAGTCCTGCAGAATCTGTCAATGACCTGCAGCAGGGGGCCTGGGCAGGGAGGGCTGGGCAGGGCTGGAGAGGTCCAGGCAGGGCAGGACTGGAGAGGGCAGGGCTGGGCAGGGCCGGAGAGGGCAGAGCAGGGCTGGGTTGGAGAGGGCAGGGCAGGGTTGAACAGGCTGTTCTGAGCCTGTGCTGTGGGAGTTAGGTGTGCTCGTGCCAGCAACCAGCCTTTTCTGGGCACGGCGTAGTACTGGGCATGAGAGTCTGAGCAGGTGGGTTTTGCCGCCTGTCCTGAACCACGTGTGTTCCTGGCCCTGTGGCATGTTGCCGTCCTTTCTCTGACAGGCCTTCGACTTCCTGCTGCTTCTGCGGGCCGACTCACTGCACCGCCTTGGCCTGCCCAACAAGGATGGGGTCGTGAGGTTCAGCCCCTACTGCGTCTGTGACTGCCTGTACGTAGGCCAGTACGTGCCACACCACCAGTGTGGTGGTGGCAGTGGCGGCACTGGTGCTCTTGCCCCACGCAGGGGTGCTCGTGTGTCTGAGGGACTGTCCCCAAGGGCGGGGATGGGAGGTACTATGTTCTGCCCTGCAGAGCAGTGGGCTGGAGGGTCCAGCCTGCTTCCCTTGCTTGCCTCTGCAGGGAGTCGGACAGAGGACCTGAGAAGAAGGCCAGTGGCCCCCTCTCACCCCCTACAGGGTCGCCCGGCCCGGTGCCCACAGGCCCCTCTGTGCGACTTGGCTCTCTGCCCTACTCCCTGCTCTTCCGCGTCCTGCTGCAGTGTTTGAAGCAGGTGAGGACCTGGGACCTTGAGCTCTGTTAGGCCAGATCCACGCTCCTCGTTGTAGGCCTTTGGCCAGAGAAACTGCAACACTTCCGTGACCTGGTGCAGCCCTGTCGTGGCCCCACAGCTGGGGTTGACATGGTTTTGGTGGCAGCACTCAGATATGTAGACCAGGGCATGTCCTCATGAGGAGGCTGTGTAGGACTGTGGGGTGCAGTCACTATTGGAGGTACCTCCTGGGGCAGATGAGGTTAGTCCTGAAGGGTGGGGAAGGTGCCAGTGGCAGGAGTGAGCAGAGCCTGGGAGAGGGTGGGCACAACTCCTGCTGTAGCTCTGAGCCAGTGAAAGGGATGGTTGATGGGGCAGGGCTAGGGAGAGAAGCAGGACCAGGGAGAGGCTCCCAGGGCTGTTGGCTGTGGTCGTGGCCCTGGCAGTGGTTGCTCTCTGATGGGGAGACATCCAGGGGGAGGTTGACTTTGGGCAACCACTGGTGAGGCCTTGGGCTGACTTGGGTCCGTGGTGACTGTCAGGGCTTGTAGGTTGTTGAAGTACTTGCTGCTTTTTTTTGCTATGTCTTCATTTAGCAGAGAAAATTAAGCTGGTGCTCTGGGTGGGCATGCCAGGGACCTCTTGGGTACTGTGCCATAGGCAGGCGGTCACTGGGTCATCCTTGGGTGAGCAAGGGGAGGGTGGAGCCAGGTGTGTGGGAGTCCCACACTGGACCTAGAGGAGAGAGATGTCGCTTCCTGATGGACCTCCAGCCTCACTTGGCCTGGAGCCAGCCACCCCTGCCCAGGGGTGAGCCCGCCTGGCGTTGACCCTTCTGGAAGTAAGCCTGCCTGGAAATGATTCTTCTGTAAGTGACCCTCCTGGAGGTGAGCCCACCTGAAGGTGACCCTTCTGGGTAACCCTTCCAGAGGTGAGCCTTCCAGAGGTGAGCCTTCCAGGTGACCCTTCCAGAGGTGAGCCTTTTGCAGGTGACTCTTCTGGAGGTGAGTCTTCTCTGAGCAGCATCTACAGAGGCCCGAGGCTGGGCAAGCCCCCCTTTTGCTGAGAATGGGGCCCTGGAAGCCTCAAAGCTTTCTACACACACAGCCCCAGCTGCTGAGCCTCCTCTTCTGTTTCCAGGGCCCAGACAACTCTGTCCTCCCTCTAACTGCCTTCCTCCTTCCAGGAGACTGACTGGAAGGTGCTGAAGCTGGTCCTCAGCAAGCTGCCTGAGTCCCTGCGCTACAAGGTCCTCATCTTTACCTCCCCATGCAGCGTGGACCAGCTATCCTCCGCCCTCTGCTCTATGGTAATGCCGCCTTGGAGGCCCCTGGGCGACCTCCAGCTGTCATTCACAGTGGCCTGGTATGGGTGGTGGGGCCACAGTGCAGTTCCAACTTCTCCAAAAGACCCCAGGCCCCTGGAAGGAGTGAGTGAGACATGAGACCTTCCAGGCTAGGAACTCCATTGTCCTCAGCTCAGCTCCTCTCTGGGGCACAGATCATGCCTCTGGGCCAGGCAAGCCTGCCAAGATGGGCTGGAAATGCCCTAGGGACCCCTGCCTTCCACTCCCTGCCCCCCACTCCCAGCTCATAGTCAGGGTGCATCACTGGAGGTAGATGTTTCCCATCTCCCCTCATTCTGACTGAGGCTCCCCTAACGCTCATGTCATGTCTCCTGCTTCCCCCAGCGCATCACTCAGTGGGCATGCTCCCAATTCTCTGAAAAGGAAAGGCTCCCCCAGACTCTGACTCTCTTTTCCTAGGCCTGCATTCTCACAGGCCTCCCCAGGCAGGGGTTTAATGTCTGGGTCTTGGTGATTAGCTTTCAGGCCCAAAGACCCTTGAGCGACTCCGAGGCACCCCAGAAGGGTTCTCCAGAACTGACCTGCATTTGGCTGTGGTTCCAGTCCTGACGGCATTAATCTCTTACCACATATACTTAGACAAAACCAAACAGGTACTAATGGGAGAGGGACAAGTGAGCTTGATGGTGCCTGGGATTTGAAAACCTGGTCCCAGCTGGGTGCAGTGGCTCATGCCTATAATCCTAGCACTTTGGGAGAGGGAGGGAGAGGATTGCCTGAGGCCAGGGTTCAGGACCAGCCTGGGCAACTTGGTGAGACCTTGTCTCCATAATAAATCAAATTATTGCGGGCATGGTGGCACAAGCCTGTAGTTCCAGCTACTTGGAAGACTGAGGTAGAAGGATCGCCTGAGCCCGGTAGGTCAAGGCTGCAGTGGCCATGAACATGCCAGTACACTCCAGCCTTGGCGACAGAGTAAGAGTCCGACTCAAAAAAAAAAAAAAAGAAAAGAAAAGAAAACCTGATCCCCTGAGCCAAATGAATCCGACTTTTTCCTAAGGTGGCCTGCTGCAGGCCGAGGGTACAGTGAGCTGGCTTTGCTCTCCATGAGCTGCTGGATGCTTGCAAGCCTGTCCTGTCCAGAGCCTTGGCATCTGGACCCCCTGTTGCTTGGTCCTCTCTGGGGGCTTGGCCTCAGTGCAGCCCTTGAAAACCTCATACCCAGCAGCACCTCTCTTCTCTCTCAGCAGCATCATCTGGCCTGTCCCTGCTACAGCTGTGGGCCAAGCTGGTGTGAAAGCTGGTCAGGTTTTGAGGCACAGGGCAGGTGCAGGCCCTGGTTTCCCCCTCCCTCTGTGCCCGTCATCTGCATGCAGACACTGCTGCTGTCACATGTCCTGTCCCATTAGAGTTTCCCATCTCTTTGGTGCGCTCTTTCCTCAGTGAGAAAACTGATGTCTTAGAGAGGCCAGGCACCCACTCAAAGTCCCGCCAGCCAGGAGAGTGACTTAGACTCAGGCTTGGGGCTGTCTGTCCCTGAGCACAAGCTCCAGGTTGTGGCACCGTTGGGAGCTGATACTGAACTCCCACCCTTAGGTTCTGCCTAAATAGGAGCCCCCACCCCCCAGGGTGCGTCCAGCCTCTCCTGTGTGGCCTGGCCTGGTTCTCACGGGCTATGCTAAACTGAAGGTTTTCTGAGGCCCTCTTGGGCCCAGTGTTTCTGAGGGGTAGGGCTGACTTCAGGAAAACAAAATTATTCCTGGAGCATTGAGTCACCAGATGCCCTGCTCCAGGTACCTGATCCATTACTGCCTGCTGCCATCCTCACAGAGAACACTCCGTAGGCTTGGCGGGGGCCTTATGTCCTTGCTGCCTCAGGAGGCACCTTCCCTTGCACGAGGCCAGCCCTGTGGGGGTCCAGAAAGAACCAAGGGGCCGAAGGGGCCAGCGTGTCCTGGTTCTGGGGGTACAGAGTGCTTGGGTGGCTCAGTGGTTGGTGGCTCTGCCCTTTGGGTGTTCGGGGCCCTTCCTGAAGATCTGCCATGGTCCCTCCTCTGTGTGGGGCTTCTGAGTGGGGGTAAGGGTGGGGAGGCCCTGGGGAAGCACCTGGTGCTCCAGAGTAGCTGTCACTGCCGGTGGTGTGTCGGGCCTGAAACGTCCTGTCTCCCACAGCGTGAGCTGGTATACTGTCTGGAGCAGGGTCTCATCTACCGCTGTGCTAGCCAGTGCGTGGTGGCCCTGGCTATCTGCAGTGTGGAGATGCCCGACATCATCATCAAGGCGCTGCCTGTCCTGGTCGTGAAGCTCACGCACATCTCGGCCACAGCCAGCATGGCGGTCCCGCTCCTGGAGTTCCTGTCCAGTGAGTCCGAGCCCACCTATGTGGCAGGCTCTTGAGTTTGGGGATGTGCCCTTGAAGTAACGTGTGTGGATTTCTCTGACATCTTGTGACCTCTGGGCCGCCTTGGGGAACCTAGGTCTTGCACCATCTGCTGCCTCAGGGCTGTGGCACCTCCTTCCTGGCCTTTGAGGGGCTCTCCTTGCATCCGCTCGGTGTCGGTTTAAATGTCCCTCCTAGCCGGGCTTGGTGGCTCAGCCTGTAATCCTGTGCCTTGGGAGGCTGAGGTGAGTGGATTGCCTGAGCCCGCGAGTTCAGGACCCGTGTGGGCAGCGAGACCTCATCTCTACAATAAACCAAAAAATCAGCCGGGCATGGTAGCGCATGCCTGTAACTCCAGCGACTCGGAAGGCTGAGGCGGAAGAATCGCCGGAGCCTAGCAGGTCGAGGCTGCGGTGGCCGGGAGCGGCCACTGCACTTCAGTCTGGGCGCAGAGTGAGACTCCAACTCAAAAATAAATAAATAAATAAATAAAAATAAAGAAATAAATGTCCCTCCTTAAAGAAGGTTCTCTTGCCCAGTTTTGGTCCCATGACTGGCCCGGCTCTCTCAGACTCCTCTCTGTCCCTTGGAATACATACACACCGCAGTGTGGAGACTTTGCTGACTCCCTTGTGTGTCTGTACCCCTCTCGGATGGTGACTTCCCCCAGCCCAGGTGCCCACATGTTCCTTGATGCCACCACCTCGTGCATGTCTGACCAGGAGCAGGTGCTCCGATGTTCAGACACAAAACAGAAAGGGATCAGCACTCTACATAAAGGGCCAGATAGAGGATCGTTATGCTTTGTGGGCCACATGTGGGCTCCATCACATCGTCTTTTTACAACTCTTTAAAATGTAAAAATCAGCCAGCCACTGTGCCTCACGCCTGCAATTCCAGCACTTTGGGAGACAGGTGGGAGGATTGCCTGAGTCATAAGTTTGAGACCAGCCTGGACAACATGGTGAGACCTTGTCTCTACAATAAATAAAAAAATCAGCTGGGTGTGGTGGTACACACCTGTAGTTTCAGCTACTTGGGTGGCTGAGGCAGAAGGATCACTTTAGTCCAGCAGGTTGAGGCTGCAGTGGCCATTAGCATGCCACTGCACTCCAGCCTGGACAACAGAGTGAGATTTTGAATCAAAAAGAGAATGTAAGCACCATTTGTAGCTCACAGGTTACAGAAATGCAGGCTACAGTCTGGTTTTTGCTTGGGAACTGTGACTGGCTGGCCCCTGAAAGGGACATCCAAGGTCAGGGTTGGGAAGGTTGTGTCGGGTGGCTATGGCCTCCTCTCCTTTGCAACACCCCCTGCCCACCGTGGGCCAGAGTGGCTGCAGTGGCTTTTAGAAACGCAGTACAGGCCCTTGGTGACGCTAGCCCTGCCGTAGCCATGGCTCTTCCTTGGGCTGGCCTGAACCCCTCACTGGCTGTCTTTGCTGCCACAGCGCTGGCCAGGCTGCCACATCTCTACAGGAACTTTGCTGCGGAGCAGTATGCAAGCGTGTTTGCCATCTCCCTGCCGTACACCAATCCCTCCAAGTGAGTGCTGGCCACCCGAGGCCCTGCCCCTCCCCGCTGAAGCCCCAGCCAGGCTTCAGAGCAGAAAGCCACACGGGCCTTCCTGCCCTGGCCTTGCCCAAGACCCGAGTGCCTCTGCGCTTCCAGCCCTGGGGATTTCTCCCTGGGTGCAGGATGGAGTGCCAGCCTCTGTCTCGTCTCAGATTCAACCAGTACATCGTGTGCCTGGCCCACCACGTCATAGCCATGTGGTTCATCAGGTGCCGCCTACCCTTCCGGAAGGATTTTGTCCCTTACATCACTAAGGTAGGCCCAAGGGCCAGGGGGCCACATCCCTTGTTAGACTGGGCCCCCTTTCTCTTGGCTGTCTGTGTCTAAAACGGGGCAATGGCAGGCGGAGGGAAGTGGGGTACCACTGGTGCCTGGGGGCTCTGCTGGCCCAGCCTGCTGGGCTCTAGAGTGGCTGTGTGGGTTGGGAGCTGCCACTTGATCCTGGACCTGCAGCTTGCCCCAGGCCGAGGGGCATCTGGCAGGCAAGTCAAGGGCCCATCGCCTCCACGCGTCCCTCCCCCCACGGCTCAGGTGTGCCCCTCTCCCCCAGGGCCTACGCTCCAATGTCCTCCTGTCTTTCGATGACACCCCCGAGAAGGACAGCTTCAGAGCGCGGAGCACCAGTCTCAATGAGCGACCCAGAAGGTACGGGGCCTGTGGGGTGTCCCTGATGTTGGCGTGGGGTGGGACAGGACTTGGGGCTGTGACCTGGGACCAGTGTGAGGCACACAGGCCTGGGGCTGCCCAGCTGCCTCCAGTGAGTGAAGTGGATCTTATAAGTGGGGGTATGTTCCCCCGCAGGCTGTGCTGGGGCCAGTGTGCCCTGGGGTTTGTGAGCCCGGGAAGAGGCTAGGAGGGCTGCTGACAACCCATGCTCTTGGCCAGGCCAGCCTGCTGTGGCCCGTAGCACATGACACCTGTGATCTGGGATCCTGGCCACCTGTGCCTCAAGTGTGGATTCGTGGAGTTGGGGATCAGGGTGCTAGCTGTATGTGTCTGACTCCCCTGAAGGTGCCCAGGATCGCATCAGGGCAGCTATGACTCCTGGTCTGGGTCCTGTGGCCCCTGTGCCGGTCCCGGTCTTGCCAGGGCTGCCATCCTCCAGAGCTCACCCCAGCCCATCGCTAACCAGGGGACATGCTCTGCTTCACCATCACAGCTGCTTTTGCCAAATGGGAGAAAAGAGCTGAACCCTCTGTGTTCTTGTTTGCATTCCATTTGAACGGCTTCGCCCCCCGCCCGTCCCCCTCCACGTCCCCTACGTTCCTGCCCAAGCTACTTTGGCTCTCCCTAGATGGGAAAACGGCATTTTCCAGCGTGACCTAAACTCAAAGCTGTTCTCTCAAGCCCCTGGGGGCCAGACTTGTTTTTGGACTTCTTGGACCTTGAGCTTAGAACTGGCCTCTTTTCACAGTGGCCCTCAGGGCCTGGCCACTGAGGCCTTAGGCCTCTTTGGTCCCGGAGCTGGGGTGGGGGTATGCCTGGCCAGCGCGGTCTGGAATCTGCCGTGCGGGCAGTCCACGCACGTCTCATTGGCACTAATGTTCTTTGTTTTGGTATCATGCGTGAAGCCTTATCTTTTCTCAGTCGTGTTTACCAGATGCATTATTATGCGTTTTTGTTTCCTGTCTCTTCCCCGCTGACTGTCCTTTGGCATGGCTCTTTTGTTCATCTCACCCGCGGGATCTCTCCATCCTGACCCTGTGGCCTGGTGCCTTTCCTCCTCACCCCTCCACTGGCTTGTTCTCCCTGCCCGGGAGCTGGGCTCTCTGGGGCTTGGGGCTCCTTCCTCACCTGGTAGTCTGAGGATAGCCAGACCCCCCAAACAAGGCTTGAATAACTCTCCACCCGTGAAAGAATTCAAGGAGAGCTCTGCAGCCGAGGCCTTCCGGTGCCGCAGCATCAGTGTGTCTGAACATGTGGTCCGCAGGTAGCGGGGCTGTGTTGGGCGGGGGGCACAGACCCAGAGCTTGGCCCCGTGAGCACCCGGGTGGCGGTGCATGGGGCTGCTTGCATGACCTCGTCGTCTGGCCGGCCCAAGGGAGCCCGGTGACGAGGGGTGGAAGGTTGCATTCTGTCCCCAGGCCCTGCATGAGCATGGGCTGGCTGCACAGCGCATCAGAGGCTTGTCTGGGATTCCAAGCTGATGCTGCTCTGAGAACTTTGGCTGTTTTGGGCAGCTGCCACAGGCTTGTTCCTGGAGGGCAGGGGCTTTTGCAAATGAAGCAGCACAGGTCTCCTGGGTTTGGCCTTTTCACATCCTCTAGAAAGGACTTTTTCTTCTTGGGCTCCCTTCTAGACAAGGGCTGTTTTCTGTTGTAGCTGAGCGGGAACAAGGGGCTTTTGTGTAGGGCACTGGGGTGGGGGCTAATCTGGGAGGCCTGGGCAGAGGCCAGGGCCCTCGAGGATGTGGGTCTGGGCCCCAGGCTGTGGCCAGGGTCAGTTTCCCTGTCTGGGTGCAGGTGTGGTTCTTGGGCAACCGTGTATTGGCCCTTGCCCACCTGTGGGTTTCCCTGCCGGCACGTGCAGAGGGGATACCTGTCTCCTCACCTGGAAGCCCTAGGACTCGGCGTCTCACAGTGAGGTCCATCTTCTCCCCTCAGCCAGCCTCTGTCATGTAGGACTTGGCCAGGAGGTAGGAGGAAGGAGTGCTCAGTGAGGCTCCTCTCTCAGCGTTTTTCTAGCAAAGTTCCTATCATGAGCAAAATATGGCAAAGGGGCTATGACATTTGTATCAGAAGGAAACTTGCGTAGGCTTTTCCCAGTCACCATGTGGTGTGGAGCTGGCCGGGCGCCAGGGAAGAGCCACGCAGAAGGCCAGAGCCTGTGTGTCCTCCACAGGACACAGCCCTGCGGGCAGAATGCAATCTCGGTCTGTCTGCCATGATCTCTCTGTCTCTGCATGACTAAACTCTCCTGCCGCAAGGCCATAACCTCGCGCTCCTGTGTGCTTCGGTGAGGGGGACGTCCTGTGTCTGGTCTCCCAGATCTCTGCTCCGACCAGTGGACCTGGTCTTTCCCATGTGGCGTCTCCGCTCTCTGGGACTATGTGGGCCATAGAATTTGTGAAGCCGTGGCTCTACCAGCCGCCACACCCTGGCGGGTTCTTTCCGTATGAGGTGCTCTCGGCCGTGCATGCATTGAGCTTTGGCCTCTTGGTGGTGGCTTGGCCTGCCTGCCTGGTGCCTGACCTGGTCATGGCCGCTCCCTCCAGCAGGATACAGACGTCTCTCACCAGTGCCAGCCTAGGGTCTGCGGATGAGAACTCTATGGCCCAGGCTGATGACAGCTTGAAGAATCTCCATCTGGAGCTCACAGAAACATGTCTGGACATGATGGCCCGATACGTGTTCTCCAACTTCACCGCAGTCCCCAAGAGGTGTGGACCTTACTCTGACGCAGGACTGGGAGGGACGGTGGGTACAGCTGGCCGACTATTGTCTTGTGGCTGCACCCTGTCCACGTGGTTGCTGCAAGTGCAGCCACAAGAACTTCCTTCCTGTGGGTTGGCCGGGGATGCGGCTGCCCAGGTTCCTGGGGTCAGGTGGTCTTCGGGTGCCGAGATGTCCTGTCTGGAGCCTCCACTGGGTGAGGGGAAGTGGACACTTCTTGTGCTTTCAGGTCTCCCGTGGGAGAGTTCCTCCTGGCAGGCGGCAGGACCAAAACCTGGCTGGTCGGGAACAAACTTGTCACAGTGACGACGAGTGTGGGAACTGGAACCCGGTCATTGCTGGGCCTGGACTTGGGGGAGCTGCAAGGTGGCCCAGAGTCGAGGTGACTGCACCTTTTCTGCCATGCCCACCTGGCCCCCACACTGGCTGTTCTGAGCCCGGGCCCACGTGGCACCGTGCCGGGCTGGCCAGGAACCCATAGGGACCTCGTTTACCCTGTGTGTGGGTCTTCTCAGCTCTGACCCTGGGGTGCACGCGAGACAGACCAAGGAGGCACCGGCCAAGCTGGAGTCCCAGGCTGGGCAGCAGACGTCGCGCGGGGTCCGGGACCGGGTCCGCTCCATGTCAGGTGAGCCTCCGCCCCAGCTTGCCTTCCACACAAGGGTCTGGGGCACGCTCAGCTGCCTCTTCCGGTCCTAGTGTCCAGGAAGCCCCTTGGAGACAAGGGATGGGTGGTTGGCCTCCAACCCGGCCCACTCTCTGTGGCTCTGAGGTGAGGGCTGTGTGACTGGCTGTCTCAGCCGTGTGGGGAGGTGGCGCCTCCGTGTAGCTGCGGAGCAGGCCTCTCGGCCACCAACGGCCTGTTTCCCCGGCTGCTTCCTGTGCGCCCTCAGCCCAGCTCAGCTTTGAGCTGCAGCTCGAATGAGCCGTCGTCTGACCCAGGAGAGTCCTGGAGCCCCTTGCTGCTGCCCTGGGTCCACGGAGGCCAGTGCTTTAGCGGGCTGTGCTCTGCAGGACTGAGCCGCCTCCTGCTCTTGCTCCCTCTGGCACCAGCGGTGTGCTTTGTGGCCTGCTGGGCCCGGTAGTGCAGCTAGCTATGGGTTGGCAACTTCGCAGTGGGCAGGTGGTAGTCACCAGCCCTTCCACCCTCCTCCTTTTCAGGGGGCCATGGGCTTCGAGTTGGCACCCTGGACGTGCCAGCATCCCACGTCCCAGGTGGTCCTACTCCTCCGGGACCACAGACTACACCGGCCACGAAGCCTGAGAAGGTCTCAGCGGGTGCCCGGATTCCAGCGCAGGAGAAGTCGAACTTGGCAGCCTATGTGCCCCTGCTGACTCAGGGCTGGGCAGAAATTCTGGTCCGGAGACCCACAGGTACCAGGAGGGCAGGCTGAGCTGGGCCTCTAGGCCTTGGCCCATACCCGTGTCCCCCAAAAGGTGGCCCTGTGCCCAGCTGGCCTGGGACCCTGTCACTGTGCAGCAGATGTGGGACAGTCTCCCACAGGGCTGTGGACACACAAAGGCACAAGCCATAGATTTGTCCCAAAGGTGTGTTTGGGAGGTGACTTTTAAGCTGTGTCTGGACATGAACAGTGAGGGGTTGATCCAGGTGTCTGAGGGAGGAGTGAGGCTGTGTCAGTTCTCAGGGAGAACTACAGACAGAGCGCTGCAGACCATGTGGCTTGCCACACTGCAGAGATTGGTCCTCCCAGTCTAGAGACTGGAGGTCTGAGGTCTAGGTCTCCGCAGGGCTGGTTCCTTCTGAGGCTTCCCTTCTCGGCTTGTCAGCAGCTTTTCCCTGTGTGTGTCTGAGTCCTGATCTCCTCCTACAAGGACACCAGTCTTGTGGGATGAGAGCCCACCACAGTGACTTCATACAACCTCTGCTACCTTTTTATGTTTTATTTATTTGCTTACTTTTGAGTAGGAGTCTCACTCTGTCACCCAGACTGGAGTGCAGTGACACGTTCATGGCCACTGCAGCCTCGACCTGCTGGGCTCCGGCGATCCTTCTACCTCAGCCTTCCAAGTAGCTATAACTATAGGCATGCGCCACCACACCCAGCTAGTTTTTTTTTGGTTTTTGGGTTTTTTTTTTTTTAAAGCAGGATTCATTGAGAGGACAGAAAAGCTCCCACAGTGGGAGGGGACCCAAAGGGGTTGCCTCCACCAGCTAATTTTTTGATTTATTGTGGAGACAAGCTCTTACCATGTGCCTAGGCTGGTCTCGAGCTCATGGACTCAAGCAGTCCTCTTGCCTTGGCCTCCCAAAGTACTGAGATTCAGGTGTGAGCCACCGCACCTGGCTAACTACCTTTTTAAAACCCAGTCTCCAAACATAGTCATATTCTGAGTGACTAGGTGTTAGGACTTCAGCACAGGAATTTGCAGGAGATGCAATTCAGCTCATGACTCGGGCATCTCAGGTGGAAGTATGGACTTCGCGGAGGCCCAAAGCCCAGGCAGTACCTTGGGTGCAGGGGACCAAGTGGTGAGAGAAAGATGGGGATGGGGGCTGCCCTCACGAAGACCTCGCTTCTGGGCTGTGAGCTGTGGCAGGAGACTGCTGCTTCATGGTGCCCTCCCCAAACCTGGCTGCGCCTGGCCGCCATGCAGGGGCCAACGGGCAGCTGGGTGTCTGGTGCCCATCACTGAGGCGGGACCACCAGGGCGGTGCTGGTTCTGACCTCATGGTACTGAGGGGCTTGGCAGGAGTGTCAGGGTAAAGCTGGGGTCTGGGCCTGCCCACCCTCCCAGCCCTGGTGCGTGCTGTTGCGGATGGGAGCCGGAGGGCCACCCTAGGGCCCCTGCGAGGAGGCTGGCCAGAGGCACCGGGTCTGAGGCTGAGGGCACTGCCAACCTTCCCAGGGAACACCAGCTGGCTGATGAGCCTGGAGAACCCACTCAGCCCCTTCTCCTCGGACATCAACAACATGCCCCTGCAGGAGCTGTCCAATGCCCTCATGGCAGCCGAGCGCTTCAAGGAGCACCGGGACACGGCCCTGTACAAGTCGCTGTCAGTGCCAGCAGCCAGCACGGCCAAGCCCCCTTCTCTGCCACGCTCTAACACAGGTGAGGGGGCGGGCCTGTGCTCACTGGTGATGGCAGTGTGTGCTCTGCGGACGGTGCCCATGTGGCCACGGCAGGGCCTCAAGCCTGGCTTGCACTGCCATCCCCCGGGTGTGGGCGGAGGCCTGCGCTCCGGGCCCTCTTTCTGGCCCGAGGGCCCCTCTTCTTTGGAGACTCAGTACTCGGCAGCCTGCGCGCAGGATGCCAGGGATGGTGTCCAACAGCTGGGCCCTGTCAGATCTCTACCCAGCCCCTCAGTGGGGACCGTGGACTCCAGGAGGAAC